>NC_084535.1:1326865-1481865 GCF_024500275.1 Phycodurus eques
CAGTGGCGTGTTGTTTTTCTCTTGTTCTAGAAGCTTTATTGGTAGATAATGTTTACATCTTACAACGCATTCCACAAACTTTTTCTGGTCACAATTTTTAAGTATGAACAAGTCGATCACACGATTCAAACAGATGCTGGAAGTTTATAAAGAGTTGAGCTCCACACATAATATGCTTTTTACGCCTTGCTTGTTGTTTCTCTTGTTGTATTGAAATCATTGGATGTTGTTGACGTGGCAGATTAATGTACGGTAAACGTGTTTCTTCCATCACTACATCGCGGCCATGACACCAAGACGACGACAGCCGAACGTTTTTCTAGAAAGATGAGCCTAGCGTGTTACTCACAAGCCATGAAGATGATGAAGATGAAGACGTCGGCAAATGCTCAAAAGCCCCGCCCACCTTCGGGCAGAAAACAAACATCCTCCACGAAGAGACAGAAGCCGGCTGGAGGGGGGAGATCAAAAATTAAATCTGGCCTGTCTAACTAAAGTGCTCGCAAGCAAACTCTCTTACAAAACAACAACAACAACAACAACAAAAGGTCTCAATCGGAAGTCACAAAACAACCGAGGGAGCGTGTGGCCTTCCCCGGCCGGGGGAAGCAGAGGTGGCGGGCGGGGGCGGTTCACACATCAAGCCGACCTTCTTTGTCTTCTGCCAGAAAACCAAAAGGTTCACAAGTGGAAAAAAAGTGTTTTTATTATTTGACAAATAAACTTAGAAGGACCACGCCTCCTCCCTCATTCCTTCACGTTCCCCCACTACATAGACAATAAACCCCCCTTCCTGTCCGTCCAGCCAGCCTCTTCTCCGCACTTTCCCACTTCATCTTCTCGTCACTCGGTTTTGCGTTTCATCCCAGGAACTTTGGCCTGGATCCTGGAAGACAAAAACACCAACGTAATTAAAGGTGGTGTCCCTCAAGGCTCCATTCTGGGCCCTCCGTCCATCACATCTTGTTAACATGGGAAACTTCTCCAACATTTCACATTTGTAGAAAAAAACTAACAACAAGGGAATGTTTAAACAAAAAGTGGTGTCCCTCAAGGCTCTATCTATTCTGTGGCCACAATACCAGGTCTTCTCAAACATTTGGGTGCAGGGGAAGATACATTTTACCAAGAACCCCCTTCAAAATAGTAACGCCAATTAAACATAACGACCATGTGCAACCCTAACTACCATGGGAATTATTTTTGGGAACAATTCAACCTAAATATTCACGACCTGTTTAATAGAAAAGGAACTTTTCACTGTCAAATCTTGCTGTTGTTCATATTTTTTTTTTACTAAAATCAATAACATCGTTTAAATTCTTCGCTTTTGCCAACCCTTTTTTTGCACACATTACAACTTTTTACTATAATGTGCAAAAAGAAAAAAATCACTGCCCTGTTAACTTAAAAAGGCCAACTACTTTTTTAAGGTTCCTTTTTTTTTGCCGTCATGTCAACAAGTTCTAAAGTTGCCACTTTTGTATATTTTAGGAAAGGAAAAAAAAAACAAACATCTTTTATGGTGACAATTTTGTTATGCTCACTATCAGAAAGAAATTTACTCTCGTTAATGTTTTTGATAACTATTGTACTATTCTGTCAACATATTTTCCGTGGTGACTTTTTAGGTCAATGTATTTTCATTACATCCATTTTTTGAAGGGCACTTTACTGCTTCTCAATTTTTTCCCCATGGTTTGTTTCCACTCTATTATGCCTACAATTTCAAATTGTCACTTTCATGTCAGCTATTTGACAATTATGGCAACCATTTATTATGGTTGTTTTGCTGTTCAAAAAATAAATAAAATCAAACTTTCCGGCAACATGAAACATTCGATTTCATTTCAAACTTCTTTTCATGTAAATGTTTCAAATTGTTGCTTTCCTGTCAATTGTTCTCGCTTTCACGTGAACAATTATTTACATTTCACTATTATCTCATTTATGGTCACTCTGATGTAAAAAAAAATATTTTGCCTTCATGTCAACCTTGTTTTCAGTTTCATGTCGAGTTTCAAAATTGTCGCTTTCATATTTGTCTTTTACTATCAAGTCAAAATATTTGTTGAACTCATTCTTACATTGTTTTGTGCACGACAACCAAATGTTCATTCACTAAGGACCGTGTTTGCATCCTCGTTTTAACAAAAGGGACATTTTCTTCCACCGAGATGAAGCCAAGTTTTTGAAGGTGACTTACTTTCCAATGACGTCTTTGATTTGGTTGTTGACGAGCGCCAGGTAATGATCGATCTGAGCCTGACACAAAATTCGAAAAAACAAGGTTACAAAAAAACTAAACAAGAATAGGAGCAATAGCACGAAATGGTGGTAAGGTGGATGTTAAAAGTCTCACCTGGTGTTTCTCGTAGATGATTGGACAGCTGAAGGCTCCGATGACGGCTAAAAAATAGAAGACGAAATCATCAAACGATAAACTGCAGTCGGCGCGGAAATTGTGTGCGTGAAGGCCGAAGAGCCGAGGCTGAACTGGAAATGCTGCAGAATTCATTGAAATGCAGGAAATGTACAATTTGACACATTAAGATCGGGGGGCGGGGGGGACCTCATGTATAGGATAGAGGTACATTTTGCCATTCCGGTGGGAATTCTCTGAAAATGTGGACTCGTACTTGAATATTGAACATTTTCAAGTGAGAATGATTTAAATTGGTTGGTTAAGAAACCGAATTTGAGGGGAATGCGTTAAATGAGCTTTTTCTGAGGAAAAAGTGAGAATTCAGGAAATGTGAAAAATAGTTGCCAGGATGTCCTGAATGAAATGATGGACTCGCCCCTACATGTCAAAATTGGAACTAAACCTTCTATTCATGTTTGCACTTAACCTGAACATGATCAAATGCAGTTCGCCCACTCTAGCGCTCAGGGTCTCAATTTTGGGTGGAGAATGACATATGAGACTGAATTAGGCTAATTGCTCCACCAGAGCGAAGTTTACTTTCCCTAGGCCTTTTAAAAGGATCGTATGTTTCCATTTCTTTGTTTTTGGACGGCAGGTTCGAAAGTGTCGCGCTCACCCAGAATGGCCAGCGTGAGTCCGTTGAAGAGCGCGCCCACGTAGGTCAGGATCCACATCAGCAAGGCGAACTGGAATCGCACATTTTGGTTTTATTTTTGTCGGACAGCGTGTTAAAAAGTCCGAGAGCGAGGAGGAGGAGCATCTTCCACCTTGATGGAGTCCACCAGGTCCTCGACCAGGAAGAGACGCCTCAGCTCGCTGACGGTCTTGTTGATTTTCTCCAGGAGGACGTCGCCGTACTTGTGCGCCGTGTCCTCGGACAGCGCCACCTCACGTTCCAGGTACTGCCTGCGACGCACCGTCGTGCCACGCGGACGGCAATCGATCAGTCAATCGACAGATCGAACGGGTCGATGGATCGGACGCCGCCGTGCCCGCGGATCTCATTACCGGACGTACGCGACGCACAAAGAGCCACTCACTTGAAGGGGTGTCCCTCGTCGGACTTCTGGATGGCCTGCAGGATGCCTTTGTAGATGCGGAAGCAGACGGTGACGGAGAGCAGCGCCAGGCCGACGTAGGAGCACACGCTGACGATGCTGCACACCGTCAGCGACAGCAGCAGCAGCAGCGCCGCCCCGAACACCACGCCGGTGGTCTTCAGGTCGCGCCAGTACACCAGATCCGCCACTGGGGACGCCAGTAAAACACATCCACGTTATCATTCGTATTGTTAGACATCACGTTGAAATGAAATGTTCAAAACCGTGCTTTAAATGAGTCATCGCGGAACGAAAACGCTACCGTTTCCATTTGAGGGAAACTATCGTTACATTTTGCAGTCAAGCCTGGCCAGCTATTGAAGGGGGAAGTAATTGACGCCTCCCAAAAAAGGTTTTGTAGTAGTCACTTCTTTCTGGATTACTTTTAAGTTGACTAAATTCACATTTAGTCTTTACGATTTAAGTTCACCCCCCACCACCACCACATTATTTAAGCGCAATATAACTGTTCAAACCGTGCATGGTGTTACAGTGGCTAACAAAAATATTAAATACACTTGAAGAATAAAAGCCCAGTATTTTTGAGGTAGTACTTGATGTAAAAGGCTTGAGAACCACTGGCCTATATTAATAGTTTTGAACCGTAAATAGTGTTCTCCATTGGCCTCACAGTTGAGAATCATTCACTCATTCCTTACTCCCTCGATCGTTGACTTTGGGGCTTAAATGATTCATCCAGTACGCTCGAAACACATGGGAATTATTTTATACAAACCCCGATTCCAATGAAGTCGGGACATTGTGTTAAATTTAAATAAAAACAGAATGCAATGATTTGCAAATCATGTTCAACCTATATTCAATTCAATACAGTGCAAAAACAAGATATTTAATGCTCAAACTGAAGAACATTTTGGGGGGGACGGGACGAGACGAGACGACGACGACTATTGACAAAATTTGAGTTCGATGGCCGTCACGCGCTCCCAAGAAGCTGGGACGGCGGCATGTTTACGACCGTGTTACATCTCCTTTCCTTCAACAACACTCAACAAGCATTTAGGAAGGTGAGGACACGAATTGCTGAAGCTTTGTACGAAGAATTCTTTCCCATTCTTGCTTGACGTACAGCTTGAGTTCCTCAACAGTCCGTGTTTTTCTCCATTGTGGTATTTTGTGCTTGATAATCCAACTGCACAGGTTTTCAATGGGAGACAGGTCTGGACTGCTGGCAGGCCACAGTCTCATACTCGCACTCTTTTACTAGCGAGCCACGCTGTTGTAACACGTGCACAATGTGGCTTGGCATTGTCTCGCCGAAATAAGGAGGGACGGCCTTGACAAAGACGTCGCTTGGATGGCAGCAGATGTTGCTCCAAAACCTGTATGTAGTGCAAGTTTCAGCATGAATAGTGCCATGGGCACTAATACACCCCAACACCACCACAGATGCTAGCTTTTCAACTTTGCGCCGATAACAAGCCGGATGGTCCTTCTCCTCTTTGGCCCGGAGGACACCACGTCCGTGATTTCCCAAAACAACTTGAAATGTGGACTTGTCAGACCACAGCAGACTTTTCCACTTTGGGTCATTACCTCTCAGATGAGCTCGGGCCCAGAGAAGCCGCCCGGCGGCGTTTCTGGCTTTTGTTGATAAGTTACTTTCTTTACTTTGCATGGTAGAGTTTTAACTTGCATTTGTAGACGTAGCGACCAACTGTTAACTGACAATGGGTTTCTGAAGTGCTCCTGGGCTCTCGTGCAGGCAATATCCTTGACACGATATGACAACGTTTTTTTAATGCCGTGCCGCCTGAGGGGTTGAAGGTCACGGGCATTCATGGTTGGATTTCTTCCTTGCCGCGTAAGATTCTCGGAATCATTAGATAATATGGACAGTAGATGATGTTATCCCCAGATTCCTTGCTATTGTAGGTTGAGAAATGTTCTTCTTAAACTGTAAGGCTATTTGCTCATGCGGTTGTTGACAAAGTGGTGAACCTCACCCCATCTTTGCTTGTGAACAACTGAGCCTTTCGGGGATGCTCCTTTTATACCCGATCATGACACTCACACCTGTTTCCAGTTAACCTGTTCACCTGTGGAATGTTCGAAACCGTTTTTTTTTTTTGCATTCCTCAACTTTCTCAGTCTTTTGTTGCGCCTGTCCCAGCTTTTTGCGAATGTATAGCAGGGGTCAAATTCTAAATGAGAGAGAGAATATTTCCCAAAAATAAAACGTTCATCAGCTGGAACATGAAATATCTTGTCTATGTCATATATTCAATTGACTAGATGTTGAAAATGATTCACAAATCATTGTATTCTCTTTTTATTTACGTTTGACACAACATCCCAACCTCATCGTAATTGGGGTTTGTAGATTGTCGATTAAAAATCCCGTTGTAGTGATTAAGGAGTATAGTAAGAGTAAATTATTCCGAACGCATTATTCGCTCATTCCCAACTCCCCTATCAGTATAAAGGGATTTATATACAGCGGACTATACAGTTGACTCTAGGGTTGAAACGATGACTCGACTACTCACTATATCGGGATTTTAAGTGTGGACGATGGTTCACTTACTGTTGACAAGAGTTCTGTTCCAACGGCATTGGCATAACCCGAAATTGGACATAAATTGGAACTTGTCATATTCCAATCACTAACCTATGCTTACACAGAAATAATTTTGGTAAATATTTGTATTTTAATGAACTTAATAGGCCATAAATCTAAATTGCACGTCATACTGGACTCTCAAAAGCGCATGTCGGGAGGAGGATGGATGGTGCAGGGACAACAAATTAGACGGTACAGGTTGTTTGTAATCAAAGGAAATGTGCTTCACACTTAATTTGATAGAGAACTCGGGCAGTAGAGAAGTAAGGTTGGCAAACAGGAAGAAGTTGTACAAAATGAAAAGAAATGATGTGTTCATACTTAAAAGTCGGATGGAATGTAAGTAAACATGTTCACACTTTAAAGCTTTTGGATGGGATATACACGGGTTTTATTGTCTGAAGGCATGGGCTGGTTACCAGCTTGTTGGTATACCTCGGTTTTAAAAAGTTACGAGCATTTTTTTCAATGAGAATGCCGTCTTGAAAGAATTGTTTGCAAACAGTTAAGAGTGTCAACGTGTCTCGTGTCAGTGAAATAAATACTGGAGACTTGCTACAGTTACTGATAACATGGCTAACATCAGCTTAGCAACAGATTCATAGTGACACCGACCCATCACGCCCCCCCCACCCCACCTTTGCAGCATAAGACGGTAAACCGCTCTGGGGAAAACAGGAGAGTACCATGACTAAGGGTGAATTGAATTGAACCTATTGAATGTTCAAATACATTACAGACTTTGTCTTTCTTCGTTTTTGTTCAGAAAAATCGCAAGCGCAAAGCTAACACACAGTGAATAATATACATCATTGACAAGCTAACGAACATTTGCATTAAACTCGGGGCACTTATATCTCTCAAAATAATGAATATTGGTACACAAACGCCGTATGAACACATACAAAAGGACAATATAACAATACTCTCAAGAATATATTCTTCAAACTGTGTGAAAAAGGAGTTGTATTAAAAATATTCGATCGGGACTTGTATTTTCTTTGTCACTGTGAGTGTGCAGCTCATTGTATCCACCATGCTGCCCCTAAGAGGTCAAGAAGTGCACAGCAGGAATAGCGGGGGTCAAACTAACCTCGAGCCAGGAGGAAGTGCTTAGACCGGTTTTGCCGAATACGCAAGTAGGTTGCGCATTTACTGAATTATATTCGCTAATTTGCTGATGTTTGTCTGTTGTATATAGTGAATTTAATGTCAGTATTGCAACGTAATTGAAGTGGTAGATGTGAAAATGTCTATATTCGCACTTGGCGTTCGTTGTCTGGATTTTACATACCCTGGCTGGCCGGCAAGATTTGGATTTCCGTGGAGCTATTTTGCCACAAGATGAATCAACAAAAGGTTTTGTGCTTTTTGCGTGCAACCATGTGAGCTGACGTCCTTCCCAGATTTGCTCTGGTTTAGCGGGCGAGCGCCTCAGTACCCAGGAAAACATCAACACACAAAAAAACACAAGTCCAACTACAGTGAAAGGCAAAAGGAAAGCGGTCATGAAGCTGAACAAATGTGTTAGCGTAGCTTCGGGCTTATGCTAGCAAGAAGCATGAGAATGATGAGGGGACCGTCAGCGATCAGGAGTCGCTGACTTTCCTTTTGCTTCTTTTATGGGTCAGACAGAAGAATTCCTCTTAGATAAACTGACATGACACATTTTTATGCTTCATCGAGCCAACGGCCAAAGCTGACTCAAAACTACTTCTTGTTTTCTACCCCATGGCGCAAGAGTGACCTTGCAATTCAGTCAACAACATAGTCCGCTATAGAAAAATGGCTACTGCGTTCGAATTCATTCACTCATTTCATTCCCGACGGCCTAATCACTAAAAGGGGATTTTTACTGGCCTTTTAGTTCACCGTAGTCCGCTATATAAAAAGTACTATAAAGAGTTCGGTACAACTGAACTGTTCGTATTAAAAATCCACTAAAAAGTGTGTTCAGAATCATTCATCACTCTCTAATCACTATATAGGGACTTGAGTCAACTTTTAAGTCCACGAAAGTCCACACTCCTATACCTAAAACACAAAATCCCAGGAAGTAGGGCATCATTTACTCGCAGTTTTAGCCTCTTGGCGGCAAGGCTCGCTCCCCACTGTGCTTATCATACGTGAAGGTAAAGGTATTAAAAAAAATAATAATAATAATAATAATAATAAAGTAATTATTCTATCATTACTGAGGAGGTTGATGCTGGGGAAAAGAAAACTTCCTGCAAAAATTAATCAGGAGAAATAAAACAAATCCCAGAAGGGATCAAAACTGAGCAAAACTTGTTTTAAATGTTATTTGTAGGGCTGCAACTAACAATTAGCGTATTTTAATAGATAAATCTGTCGTTTATATTCTCATTAATTGATGAATTGGAAATATTCTTTTTTAAATTTCTATCCTTTTAGTGAAATGCGGGACATTATTTCAAATTGACAGTACAGAAAACAAATTGATTATGATCCAGTTAATGGTTTGATCCGCAACATCCGTGAGAAAATCGGATGAAAATCATTGTTTTCCAAAGTAAAATTGCAAATGCGTTTTGATGAAACAATCTGTCTGCTTTAATGGAGGACGACAGAAATCAAAGAATATTTTGTGTTAAGAGGCTGAAAGTGAGGATTTGGACAATTCTATGTTAAATAAGTTCTCGCAACGATTAGTCAATTATCAATATAGTTGTCGATTTATTTGATAAGTCGATTAGATGTTGATGAACTGTTGCACCTCTAGTCACTTACCATTTCGATAAACGAAGCAGCGGTGCAAAAACAATTGATTGAAATCTCAAATCCGATTTTTGCGGGGGGGGGGGAACCTCAGCGATTTAAATGCAATGCCACAACGCAGCGCCGAAAGGATTAGCTTTTCAATCGTGAGGGTTTTGAGGGGTGGGGTGCTCCCGGTTGAGGTTTGGAGGCTCCTGAGCGACAGCTGCGCTCGTGACGCCTCAGTTTCAGCCGGAGAATTCCACACAGGTCAGAGACATTATTAGATGACGCCTGTTGGCTCAAACGGCACGGAACAAAGACGAGGGCAACTTCATATCAAATTATGCTAACGTGTGGAAGATTCACGTCCAACCTATTAGATGTTTAGCAGCTCATTTTCAATTACATTCAATTATTTTTTGGATTGTATTTTATTTTATATGAAAACAGCAAAGAGGGATGATTATATTATTCACTTCAAACACAAGGTTATGTTACTTGATATCAAACAGCTGAAACAATTAACGGGATAGTTTGAATACAAAAAAAAAAGTCAATTAATCGATGGACTAAGTGGTAGAGCAATCATTAATAAATATATTTTAAAAATATTCATTCACATGTCAAAGGTATTTTTAACTTCCCTCGCTGCACGAATAAAGTATTTGTCTCTTTGTTCGATTGTGTAAATTGTTTGATATCAAACAGCTGAGGGGATACATATGACGTAAGACTTTTATGCTATCGGCTATGAAACAGCTAAGAACACAAGGTTTGATCAAAATCCCACGTCGGATGTATTAGTTGTACAGCAAACAGCTTGAAGGACACATGGACTGATTACATCATTTACATGTCAGGTTGATTAGATTTTGTTGTGTTATTTTTTATTTTTATTTATTAAAATTTTATTTTTTCAAACAGTTAAGAGGAAACAAGGATTGATCAAAGTATTGACGTCAATTGTATGACATTATCAAATATCACAAATTTTAAAATGTATACCGATTACACGATGCTTACGAATGACAAATCTCCAGCGTAGACCTTTTAAATGCAGTCAACGTTAATATGGAGTATCTTCCGACTGAGTGAATATGATGAGTAATTTGAATCTATTCATCACCTCTGTTGCTTGGCAACCACTCGGCAGCCTGTCTATGTTCATTAATTAGGCACTATTCAAGTCAGCTCATTTAAAAAGGGTTTGACAAAAAGCTGCAGCTGTTAACTCTACTTGTCTTTCGTTGTACTTGACATCAGATTGTTTCGGTGACACTAATTGCACCATCATAGCTTGTGGGTGTGCGACATCCCACAATGCAGCTTTAAAAAGTATTTAACAACGACCAATACAAAACCTATCGAATCCCATGATGCATTGCACCAATACGGAAAAAGGATTTCAAAATTTCCGGTGTATCGTTTCAAATGCGTAGTATAAGTAGAACAACATGGATGAACAAATGGCTTTGTTTGTATTCATTTTGTAACCTCCACTCATCTTAAAATGTACAAATATTAATGTTACGCTAATGTATTCAATATAATTAAAAGATGACGTTAAAATTACACGACAGCAATGACGTCATTAACAGCGCGCCCGCCTTACAACGCTTTTCCTTCAAAATCCTTATCTAATGATAAGGATTCCTGACACAGCCATTGACACGTTGCATTGGACATAAAGGAACAAAATCCGACAGCCGACACGACGACAAGAAGAAAAGAGGCGGTGCCGCGGTCCAAACGTGGCCGCTTGGCTACATATGGTCTCGGGCGGGCGAGCGAGCGCCGCCGGAGCCCGGGCTAAAAATAGAAAACTACAGCCCGCATCAGCTAGCTCAAGAGCGACCGCTGTTGCCGTTCGTGCGCCACCGAATAGAAACCACCGCGACTCCCCCGCAGGCAGCCGTCACCGGGGTGCCGTCTGCCTCTTCCCCGGCAGCGGACGGGCTCTCTCCGGCGGGAGCCCCTGCAGGGTGGCCCCGCTCGGCTCGGCGCTCACTGGCCGACTGAGTGCACCAAGGCCGGGCAGCCCACTCGTCATCCCCACGCGCGGCCCGGTGACATGACACAAAGCAGCGGCGACAAAAGCACGCGAGTGAAGGAATGAATCGAACGTGATGTCTGAACTAACCCTGCTTGGCGTCCATGTTGAACCTCCGCGGAAACACGCAGCTGCGGCTCCGAGGCTCCGCCCACTGACGCCGAGGTGAAGACCGCGCAGGCGCACTAGGCTTGTCTCGCCGGGCCAATGCGCGCGCCCGTCCGGAGGCGAGAACGACACGCGGACACGCGCCGGTGTCTTCGAAGGGGAAGCGCGTGCACGTCTTGAACGAGAAATTTCGAGAACTTTGGTGGTTTTGACGACGTACGTGAATTAAAAAAGTTCATGTTAATCATAAAGTAATATGTCATTCTCATTTTTAATGTTATTTATAATGATAATCCAAGATCCAAATTAATCAAATACAAATTAACATTTAACAAATGGTTATGTGAAGTAGTTCATTTGGACAGTTATTTCTCTAACTTTCTGATCAAATGGCAATTATGGAATTAAAAAAAGTCCACATTTGTTAAAATGTACGTAAAATGTACGTTATTTTAATGAAATTGTCGTTATTTCATTTCCACCAATTTTAGGGGTCAGAAAATCTGCTAAATTAATACAACAAATATTACGGGAGTCTTTATACTTTAAATGTTCAGTGGGTGTTTGTGGCCCACGGGCTCACAGCTTCATGCGGGCAACTTTTAACTCAAAATAACTCCTCAATCCCATTGTTTTTGTTGCTGGTTAAAAATTTTCAAAAATAGACGCATTTCACCAGGAATTAAAAAATAAAAAAAATTAAAAGTTAAAAAATACTCTGTAATTCATAGTCCCAACTCTAGAATTATGTTATGTATTTTTGTTCCCTGGAAGTAAGGAAGTTGTAAACCTAAACCAGACATTTGTTTTGCTACAATTAGCCTTATGAGCAACACAAACAAAAGCATCTTAATGCAAGTCTATTATTGCGCCACCTACTGTAAGTTCTCCAAATCTGCAGCTCAGCCAAACAACTCAGACCACAAATAACCAAAACACACTGTACAGTAAGCTACAATCAAATCCAAGCGGAAAAGAACCCAACGTCTTCATGAGGGCTGTGTGTGTGTGTGTGTGTGTGTGTGTTGCAGAAGCAGCGTGGCGAGCCAACGGGCTATTAATAAAAAATAAATAAATAAATAAAAGACGAACGTGGCAGCAGCCACTGAGAAAGAAAAGCTCCACACCGGGAGATGTTTGAAGAATCCACGTGAGGAATTCCAAGTTGTCCGTGAGCATGCCGCCACAAACCACGTGACCATACGTCCGTCGTCTGCCAGGAGGAATGTATTCTATTTGTATGTTTTTATGAAGCCACACTGTTCAGTGTTTTTCCAACTTTTGGGAACACAATAGTCACCAAAGTACATTCATGTTGAATTCACCTCAACCAAAGACGCGTAATAACTGCTTGACATGATAACATCTGCGGCATGCGTTCCTAATATCTAATTTCCCACTTAAAGAGGATGACTTGCTCGTGACCCAAAATGTGGAGAGCGCGTCGCGTGACTTCATTAGGACCTTCTCCCTCAAGCACCAGCGTTACGCTTCATCAGCTTCCAGTGATGGAATTTCCCTCGGGGTTAGTCCCGGCTACGGCTGTCCGCGTGTCGAAGTGTCCTCGGGCAAGACACTGAACCCTAATTTGCCTGGCAGCAGTCGCCCGTTTGTGTGTGAATGGGTGAACGTGAGGCTTCGTAAAGCGCTTTGGGCACCGCGATAGTGCAGATAAAGCGCTATAGAAGTGCAGTCCGTTTACCATTTTAGTCGAGCAGGTGTCCAAATCACTTTTAGGAAGAAACCTTCATGAACGACGACAAGTCGGCGCTGGCGACATGACATTTTGTGTTTGCACTCTAGTGACAAAAAAAGCAATTCTGAATAAAAACAAGTCATTACAATAGCGTGTAGATCTGAGGTTGGAATTTCAGAGTAACTCATAATACTCAATCGTGCCAAAATATCAATAATATAAGCAAAGCGAATCGATCAGAAATCATGTTTGCATTGGTCGTTTAAGTACGCAGTGAGGACCATCATGAGATTCACACCATACTGTTTTAAAAAGAGACCAAAATAAAGTTTTTTGGACGTCAGACAGCTGTAGTGGTGTGAAAAAGGGTTTGCCCTCCTCCTGATTTTAGTTTTTCACGTTTGTCACACTTAAATGTTTCCCATCATCAAACATTTAAATATTAGTCAAAGACAACACAAGTAAACACAAAATGCAGTTTTAAAATAAGTTCTTATTAAGGGAGAGGAAAAATCCAAAGCTACACGAGCCTGTGTGAAAAAGTGATTGCCCCTAGACCCACTAACTGCTTGCACCACCCTCAGCAGCAACTGCAATAACCTGCAATGAGTCTTACGGCGCTGTGGAGGAATTTTGCCCCCCCTCCCTCATCTTTGCAGAATAATAATTGTAATTCAGCCACATTGGAGGGTTTTCCAGCATGAAGCACCTTTTAAAGTCATGACGCCACAGCATCTCAATAGGATCCAGGTTAGAACTTTAACTGAGCCACTCCAAAGTCTTCATTTTGTGTTTCTTCAGCCATTCGGAGGTGGACTTGCTGGTGTGTTTTGGATCATTTTCCTGCTGCAGAACTCAAGTTCGTTTCATCTTGAGGTCATGAACAGATGGCCAGACACTCTCCTTCAGGAATTTTTGGTAGACAGCAGAATTCATGCTTCCTTTTAACGCAGCAAGTCATCCAGGTCCTGAAGTAGCATAACTGCCCCAGACCAGCACACTACCACCACCATATTTTACTGTTGCTATGATGTTCTTTTTCTGAAATGTGGTGTTACTTTTACACCAGATGTAATGGGACACACACCTTCCAAAAAGATCAACTTTCATCTCGTCAGTCCATATTATACTCCCAAAAGTCTTGGGAATCATTCAGATGTTTTTTGCTAAAGTAAGACGAGCCTTAATGTTCTTTTTGCTCAGCAATGGTTTTTATCTTGGAACTCTGCCATGCCCAGTCTCTTTCTTATGGTGGAGTCATGAACACAGACCTTAACCGAGTCCTGCAATTCTTTGGATGTTGTTGTGGGGTCTTTTGTGACCTCTTGGATGAGTCATCGCTGTGCTCTTGGATTAATTTTGGTCGGCCAGCCACTCCTGGGAAGGTTCATCGCTTATGTGTTTTCGCCATTTGTGGATAACGTTTCTCACTGTGGTTTGCTGGAGTCCCAAAGCTTTAGAAATGGCTTTGTAACTTTTGCCACACTGATAGAAAGTAATTGAGATCTTTCTCATTTGTTCCTGAATTTCTTGAGATCTCGGCATTATTTCTAGCTTTTGAGGATCTTTTGGTCTACTTCACTTAGGCAGGCAGGTCCCATTTACAGCGGCTGAAATAAGTATTTAACACGTCACCATTTTTCTCAAATATATTTCCCAAGGTGCAATTGGCCTGAAAATGTCACCAGATGTTGGGAACAACCCAAGTAATCCATACATGCAAAGAAAGTAGAACAAATAAGATCAGAAATTAAGTTGTGTGTAATAATGTGAAATGACACAGGGAAAAAGTATTGAACACACCAACTGGTATTTATTGAGAACTTTGTACAAAAGCCTTTGTTTGCATTGACACCTTCAAGATGCCTCCTGTGTGGAGGAACTAGTCGCATGCATTGCTCTGGTGTGATTTTGGCCCATTCCAAGCAGTCTTCAAATCTTGAAGGTTCCGTGCGCTTCTTTTATGGAACTTGAGTTTCAGTTCTTTCCATACATTTTCGATTGGATTCAAGTCAGGTAATTGGCTGGGCCATTCTAGCAGCTTTGAAACCTTTCCTTGGCAGTATGTTTTGGATCATTATCCTGCTGAAATGTCCACCCTCGTTTCATTTTCATCATACTCATAGATGGCAGCAGATTTTTGTCGAGAATGTCTCTGCCCATTCATCCTACGTTCAATAATGTGAAGTTTACCAGTACCATTTGCTGAAAAGCAGGCCCCCACCATCATGTTCCCACCTCCGAACTTCACTGTTGGTATCGTGTTTTTAGGGTGATGTGCAGTGCCATTTCTCCTCCAAACGTGGTGTGCATTATGGCATCCAAACGGTTCAATCTTGCGCTCATCCGACCAGACTATATTCTCCCAGTATTTAGCTGACTTGTCCAAATGTTGTTCAGCAAACTAAACGAGGTTTGACAACATGTTTTTTTTTGGGGGGGGGGGGTTCCCCGTTAATGGGGTCTTGCGTAGTAAGCGTGCATACAGGCCATGGCGGCGGAGTACATTACACACGGTTTTCCTTGAGACAACAGTACCTGCTAATTGCAGGTCTTGGACAATTCTTCTGATTATTATTTGCATTCCTCTGTCAGAAATCTTGTGAGGAGCATCTGATCGAGGCAAATCTATGGTGGTGTGATTGGCTTTCCACTTGGCGTATTATGACCCCAACCGTGCTCACTGGAACGTTCAGAAGCTGAGATATGCGCCTGTAACCAATGCCATCGTTATGTTTTGGAAGAATTTGTTTGCGATGGTCGTGAGACAGCTTTCTGCCCTTACCCATCATGAGATGTGTCTTGACTCACACCTTGGCAATGAGACCTTTTTTGTAGGCCATCAATTAGGACTGAACCAACTGATATTCATTTGCACTGACAAGGTGCTGGTTTGCTGTTTGATTATTGATAGATTTTAGGTGTCTTGGCTTTCCATGCCTTTTTGCACCTCCCTTTCTTCATGTGTTCAATACTTTTTCCCTGGGTCATATCACATTATAACACACAACTTAATTTCTGATCTTATTTGTTCTACTTTCTTTGCATGTATGGATTACTTGGGTTGTTCCCAACATCTGGTGACATTTTCAGGTCAATAGCACCTTTGGAAGTAAATTTTGTGAGAAAAATGGTGACGTGTTAAATATTTCAGCTGCTGTAAGTGATTTCTTGATTGAAAATGGGTGTGGCAGTCTCAGGCCTGGGTGTGGCTAGAGAAATTCAACTCTGGTATGATAATTCACAGTTAAATTTTAACAGCGGGGGGGGCAATCACTTTTTGACACAGGGCCACGTAGGTTTTTATTTTCTCTCCCTTAATAAAAACCATTTAAAAACTGCAATTTGTGTTTGTGTTGTCAAAGATGTTGCACTTACTAAGAAATCAGGAAGGGGGCAAACACTTTTCCCACCACTGTAAGTGGCATTTGGTTTTTGATGGTGGTCCATTCATTGATTCAAAGGAAAAACATAAGCACAGCGCTAACCAAGTTTGCCTTCTTGTGCTGGGTGACCATGCATTTTTACGTCACTGTGTGAACTAGTGCATTACGCGCCATTCGGAACCGCAGGACCATTATGAACCAAGGTCCTCTTGTAATATTAATATTTGACCATTGTGTAGTCACACTGCATCATAAGAGAAAACGTTAAGTTATTATCAAACTACTCCAGTCATTATGTCCATCAGGCGGCACAGCATCATCCACCCATTTTCCCATACCGCTTGTCCTCATCGGGGTCTCGGGCGAGCCGGAGTCGATCCCAGTTGACTTTGGGGGAGAGGCGGGGTGCACCCTGAACCGGTTGCCAGCCAATCGTAGGGTAAAAACTACCATTAACATCCACATTCACACCAATCGGCATTTCCGTCTTTTATTATTAGCTTAACATGCTTCTTTTTTCCCCCCCCTCTCTCCCCAAAATGTGGGAGGAAGCTAGAGTACCCAAAGAAAAAGTGCATCAACAGAATTCTCAAAATTAAAGTTTAGGAATTATTTCACAGACAAACAAGTAAATCCCTCTGGTTTATTAGCATATTTGATCCCTGCAACCAGTCACTGAGCTGCCAGCAGAGATTGTCCGGCTGCGAAATGCCTCTTCCTCCTCTTCCGGTGTCCACCTTTGAACACAGTGGCCGTGTGGACAAAGGACTTTGGCTGCATGTCGCAACGGTAACGAAAAACTCCCAGCTCACAAGCAGAGAAATGCCGCGCACAAGCAAAATAGCGGACAGAATACTTAAACAACCAGAATACAATCGTGACTTGCTTAATACAGACTAATGACTGATTAGACTGTCGAGTATTCTTGTGATAATTCCTGTTACTTCCTGGGCTAACAGCAAACAATGGTAGCCAGGTAGAGTCTATGTGTAGTGAATATTGTGGAGCATGTATGAAAGACAAGCGCAGAGCTCTTTGAACATCCATTGCGTTTGCTCTATGGTAGTTCCTTCTTGCAAGAATTTGAAATCATCGCTTAAACAGGTCTCTAAAATAATAAGTCCTTTTACCCTCAAAATCTCTTTGAATCATCTTCAAAGAGGCACCATGACAAAACTGGAGTTTCATGTGCTCCACGGAGACATCCGAGGAGAAGACGCTACAGATGTCATCATCATCACGACAAGTGAACCAAAAAAACAACAGCGTACCGTGTTGCCGCATTTCATCTTTAAGCTGATCCAGATCTCCTCGATATTATTGAAGTCATTTTAACCCTAACAATATCTTATCTCCAAAGGAGCCTTGAAGAGACGTCACGACAAAACTACCCAGTTTAGCTGTTCGCCACTAAGCTCCAAGGAGAAGACAGGCAGTCAAGTACACCACAGACAACATGTCGTCATCATCATCATCATCATCATGCCAAGAAGTAAAACAAAAAAGATGCCTGCGTACCCTGCTGCCTCCACGCAGCTTTAATTGTGTCCACGCGTGCCGTCTCCATGCCGGACGATCACAAGCGTACATTCCACATGGACACCAACTACCACTGCACTGGGAGGGAGGAAGAGGAGGACGAAGACACCGGAGAGCAAATAAATGGTCAGCTGACCGTCAGCCACTGGTGCTCTGACGCAGCAAAAAAAAAAAAAAAAAAAAAGGGGGGGGGGGGGCTGGACCCTCCCTTCACAGATTTGGCAATGACAGCAACTCCTCAGCATTTCAGTCACTGTCTTCATCAACGCCCTCAATGCAGGCTGGGCCAAAAGTAGGAATACAGCTTCAAATGTATCCTTTTATTGCATTCATACCCATTCATTAATCACAGTTTAGTCTTATAAATGATCAAATAGCCCTCATTTAACATTGCAACCTTCCTCAAACCTTTATAGAAAAATGCGACAGACCACCACACCTTGTCCCATCTGGATCAATGTCAATTAAAGCTTCCCAGATGAAGTCATAGCAGTATCAAGCAAGGGTTGGAGGTCCAAAATATGGTTCAAAGTGTCAGGGTTTCATTGAAGGTTTAAGGGTTTTAATGGAAGGATTCGAGTCACGGTTTCAAGTTGGGATTTTCTTTTTCATTCTGGAAGTACAGTGACGTTTCTGCTTTAGTGGTAGTAGCTGGGTAGCTCCACTTGAGGGCAGCTGTCTCGTTCAAATGTTAACCAAGCAATGCAGTTACATTAAAAACTGTCAATCCAACACCTCACGTTTGAACTCCAGCTTGACTCCATGAACAACCGGATTGGATACATACTCCACAACGTTCCGCAGCTTTTGGCTCCTATGAGAATGATGTCATGTTTCTGTGATGATTTACTGTCTGAGCAAACCGTTGACAACAGCAGTTAGCAAATACGAAGTTACTTCCATGGTGACAGAGTCGGTTACATAAAAGTACAAAGTCTCTTCACGCAGTCAGCGACGGTTCACCTTCATAAATAAGGCTGACACAAAGAAATCGGAAGTATGCGCCTTATCCTATGAATCTACACTTTGTACACCTCACTCGTACATTTTTACGGCAGCGTCCATAAAAACCGAAGATGTTGTAAGTGGTAGGTAGGCACAATGTGACTATTGTACAACAAACAATCTTTGCTGACACTTCTCTTTCAACAGAAACCTTAGCGGGTCTGCCAGTGTCGCAATGCAGGGAGGCGGCTTTAATTAGCAGGGGATCCCTAACACACACACACACACACACACACACACACGCGCTACAAAGTATCAGTGAAGCCTCAGCTGAGTCGTCCTGTGAAGGATGAGTCACGTCTTTTCTATTCCAAATGAAGGTTACACTTGCTTGCCGCAAAACGAGCTACAAGCGACAAAACTTGTCTGCAGTCCTGTGAGAACTTGTGTCGGTGCACCAGAAGCGTACGGAAGTTGTAGAGAAGAAGAGAAGCAGATATTTACAGGAATTCTGTTCACAAGATATCAGACCTGCATCGTATTTTCAACATTTATCTTCGTGTGCAATGACAACCAGTCAACTTCCTGTACTGTAAAAGTCGGAATCATCTATAAAAGTAGCGAGCTTGTTTGTGCAAAGTCAGCAAAAGTGAGGTCAACTTTAACCAGAAAATGGATCTTCTCTTTTGGACACGCCGACATGTGATCCCTGTATCTTCCACTCGTCCTATTTTGGCCACAGGCCCGAAGGCCCTACAGCATTAGTCACCTTCGCAGTATTAAAAGAAACACATCGACATCAAAGTAATGAGTAATGTCAATGGGCAGGAACATTTCACTCAACGTCTCACTACATTTTAACACATTCGCTGCCATTGACAGTTTTAGAAGTCAAATATCCATGTTAACGGGGAACACTGGCAGTGAATGAGATAATTATTAGAATATGGAAAATGAGCTTTTCAACTTCAGATGTTTTATGTTGAAAATCTTATGGAAGTATTTCCATGCATTTAGGTTAATGTTCACTCTCAGTCTTAACAGTGAATATATTGTGTTTCAAAAGCACTTTGAAATTTCAAGCAAATGTGCAATATGAGCTCCTACAAAAATATTAAGAGGAAGTCCGAGATTAGCATTAAAGTTTAGGCATTTGTGCTCGGTTCATTTTCAAAATGGATTGGTGGTAAAAAAAAGTTTTGGATCCAGTTGAGAAATAGGGCGGGGCTGCTATCTTGGTGCACATGTCAGTGCGTGAGTGAGTGTTAGCTTTCAAATGAGCATTCTGGGTTATTAGCTAAATTAGGCTGTGCATTAACTATACTTAATTTAGTTACAACACGAAAAACAAATCAGCATTTTACTTACCATTGTTAAAAAAAAATGGGTTTAATCACAAAGAAAATGCAAAAAGCGTGGATGGTGTAAAGTGGAGGTGGCATCGAGGAGAGCATGAGGGGATCTAACGTAAAAAGAGGATTCTGGTTGCTTGGGAGAAAACAACAGGAGAACAAAAGAGTGTTGATGGGAGTTAATGGCAATTAATGTGGAGAAGCCAATGAAAATGGGATGTGCGAGGGAGGGATGGTTCCCATGCCCCAAGAGGTTTTGTTTACCTGCTGAAATGTTCACGCTTGGCATCTTCAACAGTTTGCTGCCCTCTGCGCTCTTCCGTTCCACCGCTTCTTCAGGCTTACGGACAACGGAATGGACGGTCGGCATATGGGGTTGTGCCTCCTGAAAGGAGAGTTTTTCCAGCTCTGCCTTGCTCTTCTGAGTTAGCAGGCGGTACGAGCTCTGACTCGGAGCTTCTCCGGCTATCTCAGCGGGTACTGGAGCAGACGCAGAAACTGAAGCTGCCCCTTTCTGCTCAAAGCTCACATCCTCATCCATGGGGATGTCTGAAGCCTTGGAGGGTGCAAACTTGGAAGTATCGAGAGCCTCAAGAAACTCATCGATTACTCCCTTAGGTGGTCTCTCAATGAACTCAAATTCTTCAGATGACACCTCTTGCTCAGAGACTTCTTCGGCCACCTCGGGCTCCTCCAGCTCTACCTTGGTGTTGCTCTTCTCCACCTGGAAGCTGCCAGGGTTCTTGGCCATGGCTTCCAGGACTGGAGACAGAGAGTCTGCGGTTGGCGACTCTGAATCTGAATCCTCAGCGGCGGCTTTCCTGCTTTCAAAGTCTAGAGGCTCAAACTTTTCTGTCATCTTGGGAAAAACGTGACTTGAGAACCAATCTTTCTGCTCGATCTTGACAGGTTCCTCTACTTTCACCTGTGCTGGTCTGGTTTCCTCAGCCTCTTTGACCAGAGCAAACGCACCAATGCTTTGCACTTCTTCGTCTTTTGGTTTGTCAGACACTCTCACTTCTATCTCATCAGCCATCTCCTTAAGCAGAGACACTTTAGCATCCAGAGCAAAGGGGTTGTTGGCTGACAGGTTTATTGGGGGGTTGGGTGACTCCATCATCCTACGTTCAAGAATGGGGCTCTGCTCCTCTGGACTTCCCTCAGAGGAGCCAGAGTCAAGTTTGTCAGTGTTGAGTGGGGAAGACTTCAGGATGTCTGGAAGCGATGGCGGCAGAGCAGTATCCTCCTCCTCCTCCTCATCATCATCTTCCTCTGCAAGACCAGATGAGAACTGACTGACTGGCTGCATGAGGGAATCAATGGCCTTCATACCCGTCTCAAATGTTTTCTCCTTGTCTAAGAATGACGGCGGGCTATCCTGGAGTTCTTCAGATTGTCTGGACTGGACAAGATCTGGAGTGGGACTTTCTGACACTTTAGTGGCCCTGTGGTCAGACTTGGTCTCCCCAAAGTTGTAGGAACCACTGTCCGCCAACGGGGAAAAGCCATCAAATGGGTTATTCTTCTTCTTCACCTCGTACATCAAGTCGTCATCTTCATCCGAAGGGTTGCTGTGCAGCTCTGGCTCATACCCGGGAGAGCCAATGGCGGCTGCGTCCTTGGAAAAGAAATCCATTGAGATCTTGGCGTTGTCTAGGCACGGTGAATCCCAGTGCTCTGTTGGGTTAGAGGAGGCAATGTGAGACTCTGCAACCATCTGGGGGGTCACGGGGGAGGGGTCTGAGCTAGTTTGCTTCTCCTCAGGTGAGAAGGACACTCCGCTGTCTTCATATAGAATGTGAGGCCCTGGGTCTTTACCTAAACTCAGGTAAGGGCCAATTAACTGATCTAGTTCACCCTTATTTCGACTATAACCAGGTCCAGAGTTGTCTTCGTCATCCTCCCAGGGCATTTCCTTGGACCGGACAGCTGGGGCCTGAGTGGAAAAGGAACCCTGGGGTACAGCAGATCCTGGGGGATAGGGCTGGTTGGGGCTCTCCGTCAAAGAGAGCTCTTCCAGGGAATCAGGGGAGTGGAGAGGGGAGAGAGGGGAGATCGGAGCAGGGGAATCTCCCTTCTGCCCAAGTTCTTGAGTAGAAAGGGAGGAGGGAGAACGCAATACAGCACATATCAAAAGACAAACTCCAATCCGTACAGTGCCCACCATACCTGGGTAGAACCCATACTAAAAGCCTTTCGGAGATCAAGACCAGACAATTGCTGCTGAAAGGTCAACTGCGGTTGTGGATATGCTCCTGGTCACCCCTTGGTTTTCTTTGTTGGTTTCGAGTTGATCACACTTAACTATAGACTCTTTTATAGATAATGGGAAACCCTAGTGTGGAAGCAAAGCAAATGATTGCAGAGTAATCCTACAGTGGTTGTCAGCTATGTTTTTTGAATCAAGAGCTTGTTATCTTGCGAAGTTTTTGGGGACAGTAGCGACCTCCCGCAGTAAAGACTGTCCAGCATTTGTCTGGTGTCCATCTACACACACATGCTGATACACGAGGGTCATCCAATATTTGCCCCAGATCTGGCACCAGTAATCCATGCAAGGCGTGTCCTATAAACTGTTGTGCAATGATTCTTCTCATATGAAACCTGTCAGTTAAAATATCATAGATTTGTGACCACTGAGAAGAATCATTATAGCAACATACAACATTTAGTGTCAAATCTGTCTTCAAATACCGACACAGTCACAACAACACAACACAGTGCAGTGCTTAAGTGGCATACAATCACAATCTCGTGCTTCAGGAGTTTAAGTCTACTTGTGGCATGCAGTAAGGTTATTTCTTCCACTTAAGCGGAGTGACAGAAATACATAACGGCAATGACACTACGGTGGAAATGGAAGAGGCAGGAAAACAAAGAGAGTAGAACAGAGATAACTTGCCTGTAGGGAATTGCATCAGAGGCTGAGGCTGAGCTTTAGAAGGAGAAGAAGGAACATCTGCGGGAGAAATGACAGAAAGTGGCAGAGTGCAAAATCAGTCAGCTTGTCAGGACAGAAGTGAGAGAAGCATTGGTCTCCATCACGTCAGCTTGAGTCATCGACCTCGCAAATGGGATGTCCCATACAGCTGATGTGTCTTCCATGAACACTAGAAGGGGGACAACCGAATGCCCGTCCAGGGAACAACAATTCCGTTATTAAAGCTGCCCGCAGCCATAAAATCCCCTTCATCACAAGACGTTTGGTCAACATCTGACCTTGCTGAGCTGGGTCATCAAGCACAGTAGCCATGCTGCGCCAACATGCAATGAGGAAAATGCAAACTCAAATTTCAATTTCGTGTTGCCCTTCTGTTTCGTACACATGGTTCAAATTTGGTAACAATCGGACAAAATCTCGTGCAATTTGTCTTTGAAGCACCCCGGGAAATGGCCAACATGACCCTAAAATGCACAAAAATGGCAACCTTCCTGTGTCTTTTTGGGCATGGCTTCTTGAGATTTTTTTGTTGTTCTAGACAGGTCTACCAAATGTAACGATGCTAAGTGAAACTGGTTTCGGGGGCTGGATTTTTAAAAACTTTATGAGCTCTTACTTTTGCAATTTCATGTTTTATGGTAAATCATCATACTCCGTTGCCACGCTCCTCCAATATACAAAGGTGAAAACTAAAATTCCTTACAATTTAGCAGCGTCCGGTTCAAGATTTTGTAGCAATCGGCCAAAATCTTTTGGGTAATTAGTTAGTAATTGAGGGACCCCTTGAAATGGACAGGACACTCAAATGGGCACGTCAAACCAAACTGACAGAAACTGGGCGTAACCTCTCGAGACTATCTATTAATGATAGACATACCATCAATTTTCTCTACCGCTTATCCTAACTAAGGTCGCGGGCGTGCTGGAGCTTATCCCAGCTAACTGCGGGCAGGAGGCGGGGTACACCCTGAACTGGTCACCAGCCAATCACAGGACACATATAAACAAACAGCCATTCGCACTCACATTCACACCCACGGGCAATTTAGAGTCTTCAATCAACCTACCACGCATGTTTTTGGGATGTGGGAGGAAAGCAAAGTACCCGGAGAAAACCCACGCAGGCACAGGGAGAACATGCAAACTCCACACAGGCGAGGCCGGATTTGAACCCCGGTCCTCAGAACTGTGAGGCAGATGTGCTAACCAGTCGTCCACCGTGCCGCATAATGATAGACATGTCTACCAAATTTCATGATGATCAGTCAAACTAACAAGCGTCAGGAGCTGAATTTTCAAAAACTTACATTTTCACATGGAAGAACATACTGGCAATTTTTCGTGAGCTTTGTAAAATGGGAAAGGGGTATAAAATAAGATTCCTTTTCCTTTCAGAAAAATAACATAGAAATGAAGCTATTTCAAGAGAGTACAGAATGTTTGGGCACAAAAACTATGCTCGCATGACCAAAATAGACAATGTGACTGCCCTGTTATGAACACTGTGTTTGAGGACATGACATTGTATAGCAGAAAACAGTTATAAGCACTCATATGATGGATATCGGCTTGTGATTATTACATTTATTTATTTATTTATTTTTTTACATTAAAAATTCCCAAAAGTTGTTTTTTTCCCTTAAATTACATGAAACTGCAGCACAAACAAAAATTCAATTGGTCATCCAAAAACAAGCATTGACGCAACACTAAAATAATCACAATGAGACAAGCAGCAGAACGACTTTGAATGATCTGGTGGTAGATACATCATTCAAAGTGAAGATGACGTGAAAACATAAAAATAATTTCTTTTTTTCACAAGCAGATTTATACATGACCCCAGAGCCACTGAGTCGGTAGCGTTAATGTACGGACTATGCAAAGTCAAAAGTCCCTTTGTGCAAACAAGTGAGTCAAGTGGGAGCGTCGCATAACAGCTGAAAGTCCCTCAGGACTTTGGGGGGAAAAAAAGGCAGGACGTGTAAATGGCGATCAAGGAAAGAACAGCGTCAAATAGGGCGTGGCACCTTAAATCAGGTTCATTTAGACATTTGTACTCACCAATAAAACAATCAACATGTGCTCAGATTATTTTCATCAAATCAAAGTGCAGTGATCACAATCAATCATGTGTCTCATCGGTTGCCAATCACAGATGATTGATCTAGTTGAATGTTGGGTTACCTCTGCGGTCTACATTTAGCTTCCAGCGACGGAGACCACCTAGGATTGAACATTTGACAACAAAACTTATCTTCTGACTAGCGCACCAATGCTAACACAGCAAAAACATTCAAACGTCGACAGAATACCGTAATTTATTGTGTATAATGCGCACCCATGTATAATACGTACCGCCATAGTTGACCTCAAAATTCTGGGAAACCCTTCTACCTATGTAAAATGCATTTTTACAATGCATGATTTTGCTTCTACTCATATGATCAAAACGAACTATTATCTGTATTTTGTTAGTTTTTTTCAAATAATTATTCTGAAGTTAAGCACTTTATTTGAACACACACTTTTTTTTTTTTTTTATTTACCTGCTCTTATTATAAAATTCACAGCCCTACTTTTATTTAGTAAATGAGAGAACACACAGTTGCGCTCATATGTTTGATTACCCAGGCAAAATTTGTAAGATGGGTACAATTCTTTAAAGAAAACGTGAAGGGCCAGGGGAAACACATTTAATTTTATTTCAATGGTTTATAAATTAAACAGTCAAGCATTATCATGAAACAAAACATAACCATAAAGAAATTAATGATGGTTGTTGTTCAGTCATATTTAAAAAATAAATAAATAAATAAATATTTCACAAACTCTGTCAGGTTATGTAAATTTATGAGCA
Source organism: Phycodurus eques (assembly GCF_024500275.1). Classification (NCBI taxonomy): domain Eukaryota; kingdom Metazoa; phylum Chordata; class Actinopteri; order Syngnathiformes; family Syngnathidae; genus Phycodurus; species Phycodurus eques. Next base: position 1,352,576 of record NC_084535.1, read on the forward strand.
CAACTGTACATATATGCAGTCATACGTACCGTACCCCCTGTCATATTGGAATGAAAGTGTAGGCTACACCTTTTTTATAACCAGTTGGTGACGGTGGCATATTACAATGAAAGTGTACACCTTTTTATAACCTCTTGGTGGGACTGGCATTTTGGAATGAAAGCGTTTTTCATAACCACTAGAGGGCAGCATACACTTACAAAATGTGAAGTTTTTTTTTTTTTTCCATTTGCCTCTATACCTATGTATAATGCACACTATTGACTTGTGACAATTTTTTTTGGGGGGGGGGGGCGCGCATTATACACGAGAAATTACAGTACATCACCACTAAGCCTGTCATGATATATATATATATATATATATATATATATATATATATACACATACATACACACATATATAAATGTGTGTGTGTGTGTGTATGTATATATATATATATAAACTTTTTTTGTAACGATAATTTTTTAAGACGATATATTTTCCCCAAAACTATCACAAAAAGCGATAACATCATTGTTGTTTTTTATGCCTCTGAAATCATGAAAAATAAGGTCCGTCCTCAAACGGCAAGACTGTGGTTGGTCGGCTGAAGACAAGCCCTTCACTGTCAATCAAATATATTTTGACGTTCGGTGTCGCTGTATTCATCCGGGGTTGTGTCACGTACTTCCGGTTTTAAGAACTGATCCCACGCCGCCTCTTCTGGTCTGTTGATCGCTACGCTAAATGACGAATATTTACAATTCACTCGAGGCATGACGAAAACTTGGCCAAACGAGTTATGTCGTATCATTACAGCATGTTCATTCACATCAATAACAGATTTCAAGAAGGACCGATCATCTCATGCGTAGCTAGCATAGCTATTAATTAGGCTTCACATGATCAGGATTTTTGGGGCCGATCACCCAGTTTAAAAAAACGATAACAAGATGGAGGAATGTGTCTATTTAAATGACCTGTTCATTTACTGTATATACTTGTGTATTTAATCGCTCCAAAAAATTATCTTTGTTCATCTATTTCAGCCAGTGAGGCATAATGACAGCCAGAACAAATGAATGGTCTTTGATTAGATGGCAGGAAGTACATGCAGCAATTAATGAATCCACTTTTTGTGACATTTTTGTTCGTTGGTGTGCCGTGAGATTTTTCAATTGTAAAATCTGTTCCTTGGCTCCATCAAGGTTGGAAATCACTGCTCTCGTCAGATCGTGTGTTCTAATCAGTCAGGTCAAACTGACATTACAACATGACAGAAATAATGGGTGCTAACTTACTGTAATTAAATTACTTTATTTTGAATGAAATTACTTCACCCACACCAAAACTTTAGAGCGTGATTCGACAGAAAGGCGGCATGTTTACGTACAACCTTTAGTGCTACATAACGTTTTTGTTACCTGCTTCCGAGCCGTATCGTATTTTTTAAGGGAGAAATTATGTAGGGACCAGTCTTTTAAAACGTCTTTTTCAATGTGTTTCAATGGCTGTCCGGTATACGAGTATTGCTTTTTGAATTAAACTACTTAAATTAACCTCTTCACCATATTCTTTACGGAGATTATCTAAATACACACATATACGCAGCCGTATTTTTTACGTCGACGTCATCCTCTCCACCACAAACTCCACAATGACTCAACACATTATGAGTCAGCATTCCGCAGGCCACGACAGCGCTAAAAGTTGGACCCGGAGGCCGGGCGGTCTGGTCACATTTGCCGGACCGTCTGTCTGTCAGCTGCTGTGTGTCAGCACAGTAACCAAAAGAGCTCGGAGCGCTTATCTGCGCTCATCTGTGACCAGGACACCAAGACAACAAACAGTCCAGTAATCCACCTGACGCTCTGATGGATGTGGGTGACCCAGAAGCAGCATGTAGGTCAATCAGACCTGCCGCCATTCAAAGCGTCTCACGACAAACGAGGCGGGAGTCGTCGGATCGGACGAAGGAGCGTCGGGGAGGCCAGAAGCGCACAACCGAAGGCTCCTCCCCCGCTCCCGCTCCTCTCGAGGATTTATGGGTTGCTTTTAGAATATGTACAAGGTCTTCTACCACCTCGGGAAGTACATAAAAAAAAAAAAAAAAAAAAATTTTTTAAAAACCTAACTACCATTCAGCTCACTCATAAATCACTTTATATGTATATTCATTCATTCATCTTCTGTCACACGGGTCGCGGGCGTGCTGGAGCCTATCCCAGCAATCTTCCGGCGAGAGGCGGGGTGCACCCTGAACCGGTCGCCAGGCAATCGCAGGGCACATTTGATATGTACATTACACATATACGACTAGTTTTGAGTTCCCCTTCTCAGGCTGCTTCATCTTCAACTCCATGTTATTCTACTATAGCTACAAATAGTAATTTTGGCACCAGATGAAGCTCCATAAATTATGATTGCGTTACTAGTTTGGTCCGTAACATGTCCCAAAATAAGGGAAAATGTTGATCATTGTTTTCTGACGTAAACACAGATGCTTGCAAATGTCCTCTTTTGATTAAATACAAACAATCTCTGCTTTCACGAAGGACGACAGAAGTCGGAGAATATTTACTAGCGAGAGACTGAAATCAGAGGATTTGGACAATTCTAAATGAAAGAAGGTCTCTGAACGATCAATCGATGATGAAAATAGTTGAAGACTCGATAACGTGTGGCAGCTCTACTCCGAACCCGTGAACGTGCGAAATCGGTGTCTCGCCTTCGTCCCCTCCTTGACGGCTCGTGTGAAAACGAGAAGACTTCGACCGTCGCTCGGAAGAAGAAATGACGCTCCGATCATTCTCTCCGCGTATTTTGCGGTTCGGTCCGTCGGGCGGCCCCGCCCTGACCCCCCGCCTCGCTCGCCCCGCAGGCCGGCCGCTTTTCTTCCGCGCCCGTCTGCGTCATCTCCGTGCTTAACGGCGACTGGCGTCGAGACGTCCATTCGTTCCGCCCGGGGATGCCGACGCTTATCTCACCAGCGGCTTCCGGGAAAAGAGCTAAACGCAGCTCGGCCGTCGCCGGGTCGGCTCGAGCTGGCGTCGGGGCGGAGATGCTGGGAGGAAAACCGGGTGGCGACGCCTGGCAGATTCCTTTGTTGCGACTCATCTGACTGGCCGGGGCTTCCATTATCGGACAGCCGCTCCGCTCCGGCCCGCCCAAAATCACTCGAAAGCGTCGACGTCCGTCACGAGAACGGAACGATGTGATGACAACTAGCACATGTGTGAACAAACAACAATAAGCTCCCGCTTTTAGCGGACAAACGTCAACAAGCTCCCTGGGAAGGACGGGCCAGCACGTCAACTTCTCTGAGGTTGATCGGCCGTGTTTTGAGTGTTTACGGTTCGAGATTTGTAACCGCTTTGAGCGTTTATGTCGCAGAACACAGGAGCCGTTGCTTTTGTCCGCTAAAGGAACCGGCGGGCGGGGCCGAGGAGCAGATGGACGCTGCTCAACGGATCAAAAACAACCCCATAAAAAAACAAACACGTCCTCACTGACGTTCAAGAATCACGCGTGAAGTTCACGCCAAGCGGTGCAACAAATCACGTCGATTTGCGTGTGAAAATCAGCCGATGGGCCCAAAACAAGACGATGATGCAGCACAACGGAACAGGTGGGCCGCATCGCATCGGAGCCAGCGGCCGCGGGCCCACGCGCCGCCATTCACCGACGTCGCCCAAAAACGAGCACGACGAGCCGCCGATTAGCCGCCGGCGAACAGCGAGGCCAGATAGCGCGGTGACGGCTGAGCTCCGGCGGGGCGTGTGAGGCTCAGCGTGCGAGCGAGCGGCCATCATTGTTGTCGCGCGGATCGGAAAACAAATAAGAAGAAGAATTTCTCACACGGCGCTTGGACCTACGCAAAGACGCGCCCCCGGTGGGGACTCGTGGCGCGGATACTCACAAGATGCCGGAGCCGCTGCTCGCTGCGTGTCGGCCGGTGGCTGCGGGAGGAGGGCGTCGCTCTCCGGGCAAACCTGTGGCTCCGCGGGGGGCGAAGGGGTGCGGGGGACGTTGGCGGTGCCGGTGGAGTCTGGGATGAGCTGCTGCTCCTGCTGCTGCTCCTCCTCCTCCTCCTCCTCCTCCCCCTCCTCTTCTTCCCCTCCCCCCTCCCTCACTTGGGGCAGCGGTACCGGCTGCCGCCCCTCGGGGGGTTCCGTGAATTGGTGTGGCTCCTCATCTTCAGCCATGTGCCGCTCCAGGGCGTCCTGGGCTCCGCCGACTAAGTCCACGATGTCGTCCAGGCTGAAGAGGTCCTGCTTGGGCAGGGCGGTGTAGGGCTCGGGTTCGGGCTCCGGCTCGGGCTCGGGCCGGTAGTGGTGGACGTCGTCGCCGCTGGACGACACTTGCTGCTCCTCGTTGTCTGCCATCTTTCTTTGTCCAACTCCAGTGAACGAGACTCAAGTTTGAGCGGCGCTCGCCTCGACGCAAAATTAAAGTCCACTTTTGACACGGGAGGAACCGTGAGGGCGAACCGGAAGCTCCCGCCGGTCGAGTGTTCCGCGGACGCCGACAAAGTTGGGACGAGTGCGGCACACGAGGCGGACGGTAGAACCCCGAGCCTGGACCGGCAGCGCCAAGTCGGAAAGGCGAAGAGCAGGACTCGGTCCGACCAATCCGCCTCCGACACCGCGTTATTGGCATGCGGGCTGACCAATCGCGGCGGCCCGCTGCCGGCCCCGCCCATCGGGGGGCGGCTCTCTAGTAAATGGAGAAGTTTGAGCTAACAAGTTACACAACAACGTGCCGAGGTGACCGCGCACCGCGAGGACGTGGCAGCTCCGTTTACAACAAAGGAAACGCACGCCAAAGACTCCATATGTCCGGAAGTAAAGCAAGATTTACATTCGATGACAATAAATGCAGATTGCATTCAACCACGAATGCATAAACAATAATCAATCATTACACAGATGCGGAAGACATCACGTGAGATAAAATGTCTCAACATGAGTGTCTTTTCCGACATGTACAGTGAACGCCCCTCATCAGTGGCCAATCAGAACGGAGCACTGCCGCAAAAAAAAAAAAAAAAACGCAGGTGATTGACGTCCGTCGAGTTTTGTTGATAATTGCCTACATTAAAAGTTGAAACTGTAAATATAACACACATTATGATCCAAAACACTTTAATATCGCTTCAAATTCATCTTGCAGCATTTGATTAAAAAATATAAATCCCTTTACACATAATCTGATTTTTTTTTTAAATTCAAATTCGCACCCTGTAGTCAATATCAATTGTCATCAATAAGGAGATGTTCATCGTTTGTTAGCTTTTTAATAGCCACTCAGCAAAGCAAAATAATACACGTGCGGCCAAGACTTCCTCATTTGTGCTCACAACCCTGTCTAAACTTAACTTAGCTCCTCCCTGACAGACAAAGATTTTGGACAATTTTTGGACCAGTATATCACTTGAACATACTTCCTTGACACCAATTCGTACGTAGATAGATGATTATTGAGGACATCGATGTGTTAAGTGGGTATAAAGGTGCCGTGCATTGCACAGAAGCTTGCTCTGGATTTCTTCTTTTGGAAAGAAACACAAATGGCACCATTGGACTCGGCAAAGTTTGACTTGAGTTTGGAATCGAAAGCGACACGTCATCCCGACCTGATCTATTTCGAGCACGGAAGCGCGTTCGGCCGAAAGCGCCGACGACCGCTCGGAATAACGTGACGATAGATCCCGTCGGAAGATTTCTGGCCGGCGCTCGGGTTCCTCTCTGTGCGGCTTTTTGTCCGTTCAAAAGTTCTTCCGATGCGCGGATCCCCGACGGAATCGTTCCCGATATTGTCCGACGACGCGTCGGGTCGTCCCGCCGAGGCCTTCTGTTCTTTTCAATCTGGGGATCCCCAAAACCAGCATAAACATTCCCCAAGTCCTTCAAGGGCGCAGGTGGGACCGTCGGAAAGCCTAAATCCTCGAAATCGCGACTGGAGTACTTCCTGACTTTGGATGCACTTCCTGACATCTTCGTCGCAGTACGTGCAGTTGGAAAGCTCACCCAAAAAGAGCTGGCTGCCATTGGATTTTGTTTCCCGACTCCGACCCAAAATCTCGGTTCAGGTACTTCCCGACGTCATCTGGACCTGCGTCGGTACCCCGTCAAAACTTGTCCACACATGCTTGTAAACCTGTTGTGACTCTTTTTCCATCTTTGAATTAGTATTATTATTTTTATTTTTTTACTCATCTTAGAATTCGGTCTTTTTGCTGCTGTGCTTGGTCAGATCACACTTGAAAAAGTTCTTTTCTACTTTCTACAATAACCTGTTATTTTGCTTTATTGAAAACACAAAACAAACGAGATTGTTTTGCGGGTGAATGGAATGCGTATGACTTTCAACGAGGGAAAATTGATTTGATGTTTGACTTAATTGCTTTATGAGCTTAGCCTCTGAGCAAATGCAACTTGGAGGTGACTGTTTAAACTAAATATGGTTTGTGATGCCCTCGCCCTGAGTGTATACGTGTTTGTGTCGTCGTGCGTTTGTGCGCGTGTGACAGTTGCTGCAGGCTGACACACAAAGTTATGTTTAGTCTGGCCGGACGCAGTCAGACGATGACGGCAGCTGCTCGGGTAGCGCCGGTCGCCTAGCGACACTGCACACTATTTACTTCACACCAAATCGCTCTTTTGCCATCCGGATGACACACACACACACACACACACAAAGGGAAATGGCGACATACGGTAATGTAGCGTTTGGCAGCTCGTAGACACATTAGCAAGTAGCTCATTTACATCGTGTAGCATTTAGCGGCCAACAAACACAGTTAGCAAGAAGCGGGTGACAATAGTGTAGCATTTTGTTAACGTAGTGTAGCATTTAGCACATTAGCAAGTAGCCAGTTCTTCGTCAAGCATTTACCAAAATGAACATCATCAAGTGCATCCTGAAAAAGGCCCAACAGAGGATGTCGTTCCTGCGGCTTTTGAGGACGCGCGGCCTCCCACGGGAGCTGTCGAGGTACTTCTACACAGCGGTCATCTGATCGGTCCCGTGTTCTTCCATCACAGTCCGCTTTGGTGCTGCCACAAAAAAAGACAAACTGTAGCGGACAATCAAAAGTGCTGAAAGGATTGTCGGTACCCCCCTACCCACCCTTGAGGACTTGCTCGCTGCCAGAACTAAGACAAGGGCGTGCAAAATCCTCTCGGACCGACCCTCCGCACCCCGGTCACCAGATCTTCCGGCTCCAAACTAGTTCCATCAATCCAAATTAAAACTAGCTAGACATTCCAACAGCTTCGTCCCTCTTGCCAACAAATTGCTCGAGGCTAAGTGACGCTCCGTAGCGTGTTTTTATGGAACAAAAGTATTTTTGCGGGGCAAAATGGCTGGCTGACGTCTACTAGAGCGGCTCCGACCGCCGGAGACACATTTTTGACATTGTTGACAAATGAAGAGGATTCTGATCCTGAGTCAGTCACACAACACACAGACAAGTCTTTGTGTGTCATCTTCACAGCGCATGAAACGCAAACACGGCCCCCACAGACGATTGACAAAAGATGGTTTGTTTACCATGCGGCGACCACTCTCCACCGCCATGCAAACCCAATTCATGCTGCAAAAATCATACGACAACATCGAAGCAGCACATCATTAACTGACTTTCTCAATGGAAAGTATCCAAATGTATACAAATCCAGCACAAAAGTATATAAAAAATGTTTTTAAAAACGTGCACCAAAAAAAAGATATTTATGCTGTCTCACAATGACTTGTCTTATTCAATTTATTGATTAGTAAAGCACTGCACCAGCAGTATGACAAAGCACATTACGTCATTTTCCTGTGTCATGGCTAACATTTAGCACATAACTGTAGTTTTTGTTTATTTTTCATCACACACATGCCTGTTAGCTGCCAAATGTTGCACTATGTTCATCGGCAAGATGCTAACGATGTCTATTCGCTGCTAAATGCTACCTTGTGTTTGGCGGCCAGTTCCTAGCTAACCGTGGCTGTTTGATGACAAATGCTACATGATGTTCACTGGTTAAATGCTAACTGTGTTTATTTGCTGATAAATACTACACTATATCCAGCTGCTAATTTGTACCTAGCCAGAGCGGTTAGATATCAAATGCGACACAATGATCATTGGCTAAATGCCACGTGTGCCTAGCTGTCAAGTTTATTGCTGTGGCCATTATATGCTAGCTGGTTGCTTCACACATGTAATACGCACATCAAGTATTCTACTGTACGTAATAGAGAGAGAATTTCTATTGCCCCTCTTAATGTGGATTCAAGTGAATAAAAAATACACGTAGCTACCACGTGCGTATTTGCAGCTGGCCGGCTGTTGGAAGCGCTTGAGTAGCGATCTAACCACACGTTTCTTTTCTTTTTTTTATGTTATTTTTTTTTTTACTGCGTGCGCGTTATTTACCTTACCACTATACGCCACTACTGATGACATAAAACACGTTTCCTAGTTATATCATTGACTTTGAAATGTCCCTATTGACCATGTACATGCGTTACAAATGTCAGACACCATTTTCCAAATTCATAGTTGGCAAACACCCCTCAAAAATGTCAAAGGTGAGTAAGTTCATTTTTGTCTCTTAACTGTGCTATATTTATTGCTTTATTCCTTACTATGGATTTGAACAATGTATGCAGTATTTTTGTTCATTCTCGACTTTTTTTTTTCGATGCATGTTTTGAGTCCCAAATTTTCTAATTTAACTTTGGAATTGATGAATAAAAAATATTTAACATCGTTATTATATACTGTCTGTTTCTGTTTTTAGCGAGCTTTCCAACGATACAAGCCTTTTGCAATCAGGATTAAGATGAAGAATGTTCTAAAAGTTTAAAACCTTGATTCAACAAAAAGGTCACACTTAAAATCTTGCCCCCTCTCCCCCTGCTGTCTTTGCATTAAGACATTGGCCAGAAATTGGTGCATTTTCACCAGGTCTAAAGATTCATAACTTTCCTAGTATTGGTCACAGCAAAAATGACACGTCACTGGAATCGTCTTTAAAAGAACAATTTGCCTGATAATGCTGGTCTAACGTGAATCAATTAATCTTTGAATTTTTATACATCTACTGTACCTACTAAATGCTTGGTTGACATGTCAAAATACACGTAAGTAACAAAGTGCTCCACCACTGGCGTTGGGAGGAAACCTAGCATTTCCAAACCTGTCACTTTTCCGGAAACTAAATAAAAAAACCTGGCATGTTTGTTGAGTCATTAACATTAGATTATCAAAGAGAGCAAGCAATTTTCTGCACTTTACATTGGTCAATAATTTCTCAAAAGTAACATATTCCCACGTGGAGACTGACCAGTCGTATCGATTTCTGAAAAAATAAGAAATTGAACAAATTTTGGCCCAACGCCGGTGCTAAGTAATACATTTCTTTTGGTAATAGTGACATGTTATTGTCACTTTTAATGTGGATTCAAGTAAATATATGACAAACAAACAAATAAATACATAACGTAATAAATAAATACATAAATAAATAAATAGTGTTGGTGTGTGAATTCTGGCGTCACCTGCTGGTCACCTGCCATTTGTTTGTCAAATTACGTCCCCGGCTGGACACTTCCGGTATTGTTTCATGTTCGTAAAAATCGCGTATATATATATATATATATATATATATATATATATATATATATATATAATTTGTACTAGGAGTAACAGAGAGGCAGATTAAAGTTTTTTTTCAAAACCTTATGTATTGAAAGTGCACGTGTTGGTGTTGACAAAAAAAAGATAGCTCATGAAAATTGGCCTCGGAGCCTCCACATCCTGGCCGCCACCTCTTCTCGCTCCTTCCCTCAGGTAGGCGCTCCCTTCTTCTTTTCCTTTGGGCTCGTCCCGTTAGGGCTCGCCACAGCGCGTCGTCCTTTTCCATGTAAGCCTATCTCCTGCATCCTCCTCTCCAACACCAACTGACCTCATGTCTTCCCTCACGACATCCATCAACCTTCTCTTTGGTTGCTTTCCTCTTCTCTTTCTGCCGAAGAACCCGCTTTCCACCTCTTCTTCTCCTTCGACTTCGACCCACAGTAGCTGAATTTCCACCGGCGCCGGGCCACGACCGATCCGGTATAGAATTCTTTGGATGAACGCTCATATTTGTTTGGCAAAGTTTTAAGCGGGATGTCCTTCCTGACGCAACCCTCTGCATTTATCAGGGCTTGGGACCGGCCTTCAGTTTACACTGGCTTGTGCCCCCCGTAGGACTGCATTTCAACTAGGCGCTATCGAACGACGCAAACTAAAACTAGCAAACATTCAAACAGCTTCTTCCCGCTTGCCATTAACTTCTTAAAGAGTTAACTAACAATTAAATTTTAACATGCTTCCAATTCGTGCACTCACTGTAGTAGTCTCGTCATTTTACTCACATATCTGTTGTTGACCAATACTGGCCACTCATGTGCTTGAGAAGTACCTGCACCATGTGCACAATTGTCACTCTTCCAGAGTATCGCTAGCTCTATTAGTCATTTCAAGCTGCTCTAAATTGCTAGAGGACTCTGCATCATTTGCACAAGTGTCAAAATAAATAAATACAAAATTATATCAGCATTACCACATTTGCGGTAAGCTTTCACTGCTGACTCTCTGTACTGCGCTTTATGTTTTTATGTCTAATTTCTGTCAAATGGCTGTCTGTTGTCGTATTAGAGCGGCTCCAACTACCGGAGACAAATTCCTTGTGTGTTTTTGACATACTTGGCAAATAAAGATGATTCTAATTCTGTGAAATTAGCAAATTACGACTTAATTCAATGTCTCATGCATTGCCTTTGATGGGAACGTCGACCTTCCCAACATGGCCAACACGTACACACGTCGGTTAGCTCGCTCTAACAGCTCGCTGACGCATTTAGTGTTCATATCTATTGCAAGGACGACTGCGCGTGCCAGCGTTGCTATAGTTACCTTTAGAGTGTACAGTACCTTCTACAAAATCAAATTAGACTTTCAAATTAATAGAAATTCAACAAAAATATGGTATTTATTTAAACTTGTAACTTTTTTTGACCAGGCGTCGCAGCGGGCACCCACCCCGTGCAAAGTGCGTAAGGAAACCCCGCGTGTGGCGATGAAGGCCCTCTTTTCTGCTGTCCGCCATTTGAGGTGAGACCTTTGCAACATGGCGCTCCCGATTTAAGTCAATAATCGCCACAAATTGCACCACTTAACAATTCAAATCTGTCGCTGTGCTGTCTCGTCAGGTGGATTGGGCGCCAGGATGCAGATTTTTGTCAAAACCCTCACGGGGAAGACTATAACCCTCGAGGTGAGCGACGTCCACCCTTTTAAGTCCCCAAGAGCGAACGCAACTGTAATGCATGAAACCCTCGCAACGTGTCACTACTCCGTCATGAAATGTTGGGCAGCTCTCAACGTGAATTCAATGCGAGGCACAGTCGAGTTGAGAGAGATTTGTGGCTTCTTTCCTGACGCTAAAAGCTAAAGTAGCTCAGCGTAAACACGTGCAGCGCACTCCAAACGGACGTTTTTCTGTCTGCCTTGAAACGCGACGCATGTGTGACTGTTGTCCTCTTGAACAGGTTGAGCCTTCGGATACCATCGAAAATGTCAAGGCCAAAATCCAAGACAAAGAGGGTAAGTTGCTTACAACTCTTCGCGATTGACCGACTTAACCTGACACCCTGGTAGAAGTAGTAGTACTGCAAGTAAACGTACGAACAAGTAGTTACGGGGGTGGGCGAGGGCCGATCCCAGGTGTCCGTATCGGGCCAATATTGGCCTCACAGTACAGTACGTTGAAGGTAAGGTGGTGTTTTAAGAAACATTTTCTACCACCTATCCGAGGTCGGGTCGCGGGGCCGGTAGCTTTAGCAGGGACGCCCAGACTTCCCTTTCCCCGGCCACTTCATCCATCCCTTCCGCGATGCGTTCCCGGGCCGGCCGAAGGACATGGTCTCTCCGGCGTGTCCTGGGTCATCCCTGGGGTCTCCTCCCAGTGGGACGTGCCCGGAACACCTCACCGGGGAGGCGTCCGAATCAGATGCCCCGGCCGCCTCATCTGGCTCCACTCTGAGATCCTCCCGGATGACCGAGCTTCTCGCCCGTTCTCTAAGGGAGAGAAGCAAAAATAGTTGCATATCAAAATTCTCAACATAATTCAGTGACAAATTAAGCCAGAGGGCAAATGATTACAAAGGTTGACCCATGAAAACTTGAAACTGCAATGCAAAGACTCCCTGAAGTCTCGGCACCCTTTATTGCTCACTGACCGGATTTCTCAATGTCTTTGTCTCAAAAGTCTTCTCCGTCTGTTGTCGTACTAGAGCGGCTCCAACTACCGGAGACAAATTCCTTGTTTTTTGGACATACTTGGCAAAGAAAGATCTGATTCTGAAGTAAAGGGATATTTGTCATGAACTACATTCCAGTAACACAAATATATGTAATATGTTATTATCCACCACTGCTTGTATCTTGTTGGCCCAAAGAGGTGGTCAGCATGTTCTAGAATCAGTCTTGTAATTTCATTCTTTCAGTGCCTGTGTACTCTTACCTTGTTTGTTTGATTTTTGCATGCAGGAATCCCTCCTGACCAGCAGAGGCTGATCTTCGCCGGCAAGCAGCTGGAAGACGGACGCACTCTGTCAGACTACAACATCCAGAAGGTGACCGAAGAAGAGCCTTTAAAATGTTTGCCATCGATTTCTCTCATGGGATGACTTGAATAGAGAGTATTTTTTTGCTGTATGTAGGCAAAAGGATACTTTCTAAAATTGCAGGAATTTGAAAAATCTGGAAACTCGTTGGAGTAAACCAGGAATTTACCGACTTGAGGGTTGTCTCTTCATAGGGATCTGCAGTATAATTTGGATTGGACAAATATTTGTGCGTAGCCTGTGGTAAAGCAAGCAGATTTCCTGCAAGTTTGATACCTTTACTCACCTTTTTATTTTTTAAATGGGTTTTGTGTTGAGAGCAAGCTTGAGTGGGATCAAGATGGCTCTCCTTGCCCACACCCAACAAGAGACTAGGTTTATGACAATGTTGATTTGTTTAAATAGAAATATTTTTCTATTAAATTAATCTCCATTCCCAGTTCATTTACATTGTTATATTTGGTGCATTAATGTAGTCACTTTTTCCCCTCATTAAAATGTATTGAGTAAAAAAAAAAAAAAAAAAACTTTTACATACAAATGTAGCTATTTTAATCAGTAAATTTAAAGTAATACAATTTATGTAGAATGATTGAAAAAGTTGAACTTGTAAATGCTTCTCGATATGTCATTTTTAAAATTGTTTGATTAGGAATATATAAAATTTCATGGAAATGTTCCACCCTCTTGTTGTGATAAGTATTTTTGTTTGTTTGTAGGAGTCGACCCTCCACTTGGTGTTGAGGCTGCGCGGCGGTGCCAAGAAGAGGAAGAAGAAGTCCTACACCACCCCCAAGAAGAACAAACACAAGAGGAAGAAGGTCAAGCTGGCCGTGCTCAAGTACTACAAGGTAACGGCAACACGCCGGCAAACCGGAGCGCCGTCGACGGTCGTCCGACTGACGTTTTGTCTTCCTAGGTGGACGAGAATGGCAAAATCCACCGTCTTCGGCGCGAGTGTCCGGCGGACGAGTGCGGCGCCGGCGTGTTCATGGCCAGCCACTTCGACCGCCATTACTGTGGAAAGTGTTGCCTCACTTACTGCTTCAACAAGCCCGAGGACAAGTAGTCGCATGGACCGTTCGGTTTAAAACATTTGTTCAATAAAAACACGTTTCTCGACCTCAACCTTCTCTCGCTCGTTTGTCGTCGGCTACGGGACCGCTCACCGAATCCAATGCCGACTGACACTATTAGCGCATATATTACTTGTGCTGGTACAACTGCTGAATCTTACAGAGGAACATTTTTATTAAACTATGATCTGGCCCACCTATCAGATTTTACTTTTAGTGGGCTTTTGAACAAAAGTTGACTCGTCCCTAATGTAAAATCTTAAATTAGCTTAGTTACATACAATCCAGCAGGAGGCGCTGTGAGCGGGAGCATTTGTACTAGTGTTTTAGGAAAACCTGAAATTTATTCAGTTAAATTTAAAGTACTTTCCACAGTGTAAAATGAGAATTTGCTAGTTTTTTCACCACAGAAGAAATGATTCAAGCTGATTTTTTGAAAACAAACCAGTTGTTGAGTACTAAAAATAAGGTTATTTACTTAAAATTGTTACATTGGACAGACTGTATACACTTTTTGTTTCCTTGGTAAACTCATAAGGCACAAAAGAACAAATGACATTTCTATACGCCTTGCAAGGATTCTTGCATATTAGAAGAGGGGGGGGAAAAAAAATAAAATAAAAAATCACTCAGCAGTTCACCTGCTTTGCACGACACAAAAGTTTACAACAATCACACATCCGGCAAAGACAGTTCGTGTAGCTTAGCACAAAGAAGCGGATGCAAAGGTTCGCAAATCAACCTGAACCAAATATTCTCTATGCTAAGTTACACTACGCTCGGCACAACGAGACCCGTTTGACGAGCTGACAAACTTCACGTTGATGTTCCTGCTGTAGAAAGTCTTAAGTTAAAAACAACAACAAACAAACACATTTACAAGAGTCTGGACGTATGAAAGCTCAGTGGGAGGAGCCAAACTAGCATACATTAGCAACTACAAACAAGTTAGCCATTCGCTCGTTGCCGGACAAAATGATGACAGCTAGCACGTTAACTTTGCTTTGTGGGACGGGTGGGCCATTAATTGATTTTAACGATTAAGTACAGTTCATTTGTCAGGACAATTTTTAACAAGAAAAATATATTTTTGTTAATTTTGTTAAACTGCTTACAATAACAACATGGTTGTAAAAAGAGAGGAACTAGTTTATAAAATTAATATGTTTTGACAACCTATAATTAGCATCTAGCGACTTAATTCCCGCGAAGACAGGGTTAGGGTAGGGTTGAATGATGTAAAAATATTACATTAAAATCGTAAATTGGATTTTTGTGGGAAGAAAAAAAAAAAAGCTGATACTTTCTTTTCAGGCCATGTTGCCCAACCTTAGTTTGTGGTCTTGACGTTTAACTGTTAGCCTTATCAGCTTCAAATAACTAGCATGCGAGCTAATGCTAAGTTAGTGTTGGTGCTGCCTCCATATTGCCGTGCATCACGTATAAAATTACTTTCACATCATGTTTGCGTACATGAGCATTGCGTTTGCTATAAATAAAATGTGAAAATTCACTTTCCGTCTCATCAGCTCCACCCACTGAGGTTTGTCTCCATCAATGAGATTGCTTGTGGCAGCCAGCAGCTCCGCCTCTTGTTTATAAACAAACGGACGACAAGAACAGGACGGACAGTCTACGCCTCCCTGCGGCCGAGACATTTTAGAAGACGAACACGACGAGGAAATCCAAAATTCAAATTGTTTTTTTTTTCTTTTTTCCTCCGAAACCTAACAGGAAGTGGATGAACCGGACAGGAAGTTGCTGAACGGGACAGGAAGTGGTCTGCGTTGCTTTCACGGAAAGCATCACCGGAGGAAGACGAGAAGAAGGACGAGCGCGATGACTTGCGCTTTTTGTTTTTCCTTTTCTCCCAAAGTGTCTCGATTGGTTGTGTTTTGGCGCTTCAGATTTTGATGTCCTGCGACTCGACCATCTTGGCCAGCGTCTTCTTCACCCTCAGGACGGTGAGGCGCGACGCGGGGCTGGCCGACCAGCACTCGCACATCAGTTTCAGCATGGCGCGCAGACACTACAAATACAAACAAATAAAATAAAAAAGAAGCGTTAAAAGGCGCAACTTGTGGCCAGAAGGTGGTGCCGAGGGCGAGTGTGATCTAACCTCGTCGCTGTTCCATCTGTTGGACACCGTGGGGCGCTGCCCCTTGACGCACACCACCTCCAGCATGTCCTCGTACGACGGATCCGACGGCACCGTGTCGTAATACGGAAGCTGGTACTCTTCCACCATACCTACGCACACACGCACGCACATAGTGTGACGTGATCAAAATGACGCACCCGCAACAGCTTTTTTTCCACTCATAACTTGGTAGCTAGGCTGGGTGAAGATCCAGAGCCACTTTCAAGTGACTTAGATGTTTGTTATTCCTATTTTTTATTCTAGCCACCTTTTCGGTGACTAAGTAACATTTTTTTCATCCGATTCAACATTTTCTCATTCCAAATATTTTCACATTTGGCACAATTCCACATTTTCCCCCCAAAATCCCCATTCATTTCCAATTAGTCATTACACAAATAATTCCTATTCAAAATCTAAAATGATCATCTTATTCAATTCACATGCCAATTTCACCGTGGTAAGAAATATGCTGCAAAAATATGTCCACCTGTTGATTCTTGCGGTATTTTGATGAAAGCAAGTCACAGATTTGGGAAATTTTTTTAGCGTTAGTCAGGCTCATTTTCATTCGTTACACTTTCCCTCAGTGGGCCATTATGACGGTAAAACCATAGAAATGTTTAATCGCCTCATATTATTACAAATGCACAACAAATGGATTAAAAATCAGAAATGAATTGAAATCAGAAGTCAGGGATATCGTTATAGTTACTGAAAAAGGGGTTTTGGCAAGAAAAAATAAATGCTTGTGATATCAATTAAGGCTGTCACCATCAAGTTTTTCTCAAATTGATTATCCTACAGATAATTGGCCGAGTACTCATTTATTTATTTATTACTAAGGTATTTTATTCTCATTTATGAGGGCTGGACGTCTATGTTGGTACTGAGTGTATACTATAAACTACAATAATTTGAGACAACAAAATCAGCCTTTGCTATATGTTTAGCATTAGCTATTAGCATCAGCGTGCTAGCAATTACCATCCATTTTCTTTACCGCTTCTCCTCACGCGGGTCGCGGGATGCTGGAGCCCATCCCAGCTACCTTCGGGCGGGAGACGCGGTACACCCTGAACCGGTCGCCAGCCAATCGCAGGGCACATACAAACAAACAACCATTCGCACCTACGGGTAATTTAGTTTTTTCAATGAACCTAGTGTGCATGTTTTTGGGATGTGTGAGGAAAGCGGAGTGCCCGGAGAAAAGCCACGCAGCCACACGGGGAAGAACACGCAAACTCCACACAGGCGGGGCCGGGATTTGAACCCCGGTCCTCAAAACTGTGAGGCAAAAGGGCTAACCAGTCGGTTATCGTGCCGGCGCTAGCAATTCCAATTTCAGGTTAAAAAAAAACCCTGCTCACTTCCATTCAGCTCATGTTATATGTATATTACACATCTAATAGTGTCATAAACATCACTTCCAGACGCTCCTCGATCGTTTTTGGGAAAGTTTATCATTGGCGCAACAAATGTCCGTGCAGTAAACATGCAGTGGCCAGATGGTTCCGGGTGACACGAATATGCTATTATTAATATTTGTAATTACCTCGAGGCAGAATTTTTTGCGTCAACTAATTTTTGCGGGCGACTTAGCAGAGTTAAACGATTTTTTTTTAGGGTCTCAACATCATAATTTTGAATTATTTGTTTTGATATGATAATGAGAACAATTTTTGTACATATTTTTGCAAGAATCACGGAAGAGTCGATGCACATGATTTGCTTTCGTGGGCCACATAAAACGATGCCCCCGAGCCTCGAGTTTGATAGCTGTGCGTTAGCGCATTAGCACATTAGCGCGTCGTACCTCCGGTGACGCAGCGCCTCGCCATCTCCCAGACGACCAATCCGTAGCTGTACATGTCGGCCATGAGGTAGGCCTGGAACTGGTTCTTCTTCAGGCTCTCGTCCAGAACTTCCGGGGCCATGTAGCGCCGCGTGCCCATCCGCGAACTCAGGGGGACGTCCACCTCGTTGGTGTCGCTACGGTAACGAGACAGCGAGAGGGTCAGACGAGACGGCGGCGGTACGCTCAAATAAAACCCGAGCCCGACCTGTTGAACTTGACGGCGAGGCCGAGGTCGGCGATGCAGCAGGTGCCGTTCTTCTTGATGAGGATGTTCTTGCTCTTGAGGTCGCGGTGGGCGATGGAGGGTTTGCCCTGCGTGCCGTAGATCTCGGTGTGCAGGTGGCACAGCCCGCAGGCGGCCGAGTACGCCAGGCGCAGGAGCGTGGCCGTGTCCAGCGTGGCCGTCTTCAGGAAGTCGTACAGCGAGCCGTTCTCGTGGTAGTCGCTGATGAGGAAGAGCTGCGTGAAGGCGCCCGTGCCCTTGATGTCCGCCGCAATGAAGCCTGGACAACGACGACAAGCCACGTCAAAAGGATTTCCATATCGTGGATCTGGATAGTTCCCGACACGTGTCCGCTGAAAACCCCATGTAGCGATTCAGAAGTGGGAATGACGAATGATTCCGAGCGCAGTCGCTACGTTCGGAATCATTCCCTCACTCCCTGCTCGCTACGAACGGATTTTTAGATTGTACGTGTCATCGAAGACTTCCCAAATCACAACATAGGCTTTTTTATATACTGCAGTGGGCTATACAGTCAACTTAAAGGCCACAGAAAAATTGGTACATGTTAGGGGGACTGAGGGGGTGCGGCCTCCAAGTTATTCCGCCATTAAAAACGATTGTCGAGGGGGGTGTTGTGATCGGCGCCCGCCCTGGCCCGTTGCCCCCCCCCGCCCCTGCAACCAATTCTGGTCTCGCCGCGAGGCCAGCGAGTCGGCCGGGAGCGGAAACGGAACTGCCGAAGCGTTCTGTCACTCACTTCTGAATCTGCGACGAATGACCAATGAGCAGCCAGCGTGCAGGCGGGGGGGCGGGAGTTCATTACACGTACTGCTATGTGATTTGCGATTCGCCAGCGTTGTCACTCACTTCGGCGAATGACCAATGTGCAGGCGGGGGAGGGACTTAAGTGAATCGAATGGACTGCTGAACTGAAGAGTGATTGGTTCAGTGAGCTGGTGTACTGAAGAGTGATTGGTTTGTTGAACGTCTGTGAGTGCCAATGCTTGTTTGTTTCTATGTGTCCTCGGGCAAGACACGCAACCCTGATTTTCGGGAGAGAGGCGGGGTACACCCTGAACCGGTCGCCAGCCAATCGCAGGACACATAGAAACAAACAAGCATCGGCACTCACATTCACACCTACGGACAATTTAGAGGCTTCCATCAACCTATTGCGCATGTTTTTGGGATGTGGGAGGAAACCGAAGTGCCCGGAGAAAAGCCGCGCAGGCACGGGGAGAACATGCAAACTTCACACAGGCGAGGCCGGGTTTAAACCCGCAACCTCCAAACTGCGAGGCGGATGGGCTAACCATTCGTCCACCGTGCTGTCAGGATTTCTTTTTCCCAGGAAAAAACTAAACAAAACAAAAAAGTGAGAGTCTGGGTAAAAATAAAACAAGTCGTGGAGGACGGGGGAAAAAAAATAGCACAAATAAGCGGGTGGGGGGTTCGCTAACAGAGGAGGAACACATTTCACCTCCTCGGTGAATCTGCGAATGCCCAACAGCGAGTGTACGAGGGTCCACTGTTTTTAAGAAAATTGTTATCTTGAACATTTGTTTTATGCCGCTTTTTATAAAGCAGGCGGGCCTGAAAAGTTGACCAAAAATCAAGTTGTTGTGACTCGGGAGTATGGAAAACACGTTTGACAATCATTTTCACAGAACGTTAAATTTTCCAATTGGAAAAGCGACTCCATGAATCACGGCATCTTGAGATGGCGTCTACCGAGGATGTTGTCGTGTCTCATGAGGACGGTCTGGTAGATTTCGGTCTCTCGGAACCAGCTGGCCTCCTCTCGGGTGAAGAACACTTTGACGGCCACCTTCTCGCCTCGCCATCGGCCCAGCCACACCTCGCCGTAACGACCTTTACCGATCTGGCGAACCATCTGGATCTGCTTGGCGATGGTCCGCTGAACCTTTAGTGGTTTCAAGTTCAACACGCAACACACACAAAACGGTTCATTCAAGTCTATTGGGAAGACTGCTCTCTCTCTCTCTCTCTTTGTTGGTTAACGTGTGCCGGTGATGCAGCGTCACGCTCGTACCAACAGGGGGAGCCCGGCGCCGCTGCCGCTGCTCTGCGATTGGTGGATGAGGTCTTTGAGAGACTCCCCGACAGGGATGAACACTTCCTGTTCCACGTCCTTGTGGTAACGCTGACGCTCGCTCTGCCACTTGTATCTTGCGCACACAAAAGAGGGACAACAACGAAAAGCACACACACCAAACAAAAATCACAAACACAACGCACAAAAGACACACACATACACGGGAACACAAACATGTACACGCATGCAAAAAAAAAACAAAAGCAACACATACATCCACACACACAAACATGCACGTAAACAGACGCAAAAAACAACAACACGTTCTCGTCAAGGTGATGTGACAGGAGAAATTGTCGTCATGTTTGTGTGAAAACTATTGGACGGAGTACAGACTTGCTTTCAATCGACTTCTTTTCGCTTCAAAAGTTGCGGTTTGTTTTTTGTGGCCAATGAGCACGAGTTATCATGAGTAACGCGTTGTTTTGATCGTATTCAAGTTCACCAGTGTATTCTTGCTCGGAGAGTTCCCTCCAAAGAAACGCGCTAGTCGGGACTCCTGACCGCTTAAGGCAGCGGTCAGCAACCTTCCGCAAACACGGATACCGTTCAATGCCAAGGGCTACCACTACGATACCTATTATTGTTCATTATCTCCTTAATAATGTCAATGATATTCATCTACGTTGAAGACACTGATCATGTTCATGATTTCAGTTATTTAGCAAGGCAGGAGAATCTACACAGACATGAGGTAGGATGAGTATCAATATGCAAAACTTGATTTCTATAAATCTTTGCAAAGGTTCACATGTACAAAATTCCAAGGAAATCCAAATGTCCCATTACGGGTGAGCTATTTTTAGAACAAGCATGAGGTCCTTGGGGCAAGCCGGTGCCCGTGGGGACCACGCTGGCGAGCCTTGGTGTAAGGGAACCGATCAATCGGCAGGCCGATATTAGCCCATTTCGAACTGGCAAAAATGGGATTTAACGTTCAAGGGTATCGTGCATGAATATTGGTTTGCCAGTACCTTCGCTCGTTATGTTGCTTATATCCTGCTTCCGTTTAAGGCCTGAATCTTTCGGACGTTTGTCTACTTAAAGTTAAACAAATACGAAAGGAAGAAGTGTTGGAAATCGGTCAAAAATTCTGGCTGTAATTCATATCTTCATTGCCGTAAGCTTTAAGGTAAAAAAGGTTATTCAATTCATTATAGATGTCTTAAACTAATTGGCCATCTGATTTTTTTCCCTCTGCCAACTACCATTGTTAACTATCAATAGTAATACATCCAAAAATCGAGTGTGTCGATGAGGCGAGTGAGTATTTGGCGTACCTGTAGTAGCAAACGACCGTGACACAAACGAGCGTACAGCAGCACACCGTCATGGAGATGAGGAAGGCCAACCAGTGGGGGCTGCTTTCTGGAAACAAGACGGGGGGGGATGAAGCCCACCGCCGGAAACTGCCACGACAAACGCTACCTGAAGGAGCCTGCGGGGGCAGCGTGGGCTGCAGATCTCGGTTGCAGAAGTCGGTACCGCAGCACTCGATGGTCCTCCTGGTCTGAGCTTTGGGAGAGTCCTGCCCGTGGAACGCAAACCGTCACATTCCACGCATCCTGACCGCGTGCGCGCGAGTGCGTACCTTGCACTGGAAGTGCGAGCCTTCATACTTCATGCAGCCCGAGGTAAGGAGGGCCTCGCCGTGCTCGTCCTCCTCGACGATGGCGAAACACTGACCGTTGGTTCTGAGGAACGACGACACTCGTCACCTCACGTGCCCCAAAAAAAAACCTTCCCAGTGAGGCTGCGTCATACGGCCTTAAAATAACATCTGGGAATTTGAATTGCTTGTCTCCCCTTTTATCAAAAAGCAAATAAGATGACAGTAAGTTTTGCGCTTAGTTTTTTCTCCCCCTTTGGGATTTTCTTTATTTTTCCTGATACCATTTTCCTCCAACATGAACTCGCGTCGACTTCCACGTGCAGATTTTTAAGAATATTTTGGACATTTGAACGCTTAGTTCCAACATGTTTTAGTCACGTTGAATTCCAAATATCCAAACACAAGGCAACTTACTGGCAGGTGTTGTTGACGGCGTCTTCGGGACAGTGCCCGGAGCAGTAGCAGCTGAGGAAACGGGCGGCGTCCTCGGGGGCGACGGTGGAGTCCTCGCCGGGCCGCCTGACCTCCGCCTTCACGCCCGTGCCCTGGAGGACGTGGTCCGGGTTCTGACCCGCGGCTGCAAACGCAAAACGTTCAACAACTGCACGACAATTCCATCCTCCGAGGTCAAATGCCAACGTCGAAGCCGTGCGTCCATTTTCTATTCTGCTGCTTATTTATCGTCCCGCTAATTTAATCAGTTGATATTCGCTCTTTCCTAATCAGCAGAAAATGGCCATTTTTTTTAACATACTAAAAAAAATATATAAAAATATGAAAATCCGAAAACAAAAAAATAACTGCCAATTTTTACCAATTGTTTCTATGTTGCAAAGTCAAACATCTACTAAAGGACCAAGTAAATGTTCTACCTGTAATTCATAGCTTCGTTGTTGTAAGTATTAAGGGACCAAAAAAAGTTATTTTATCCATCATATAGTTTTGGTATGCTATAAACAGAGCACGCGTTGTGGTAGGTAATCGTAGAAAGTGTGCGTCGCGATTGGGCGAAGCCGCTCGTCACGCGGTGCGTTTGGCGCTCGCGGCGCAAAACTGGGATGCAGCAAAATGAAAATTGGTGGCAGAAGAAACAGAAGAGAGAAAATGGTGAAATCAAGGCTGAAAACCGAAACTCCGAAAGAAACGATTGTGCCAATTATTAGTCAAATTGCATTTATGGTTATGACTGTGTACTAACCTCACTCACTAAAAGCAAGGCATTGCAACTGCATACATTAATATTAATACTTGAAGGAATGACTCAATCCCCCCCCCCCCAAAGTATTGATTTAGCACTCACATTCCAACAATGCACAGATGGCGACATGGGGGAAAAAAAACCAAAACAAAAAAACCTATCCTGGCCTTTTTTTTCCTCCTATCAGTCCAAATACCGACATCCAGTATATACAGAGCCACCTTGTTTGAACGCACTCATGGGGCGACTGCGTTCGGAATCATTCATCATTCCCCACTCCCGAATGACTGCAAAGGGATTTGCAGTTGACATTTTCTTCAGAACTATCTCGGTCCTAAAATATGACGATACGTCTCCTCGAAAGCTTGTTTATTTTCTATCTGCCGTAATTCTGCCTGTTTATTGTGCGGCTTGACGACATCGTCACGTGACGCTGTTGTTATCAGCGAGTCGTCCCGGAGGTGAAGCGTTCCTCCTCGATCAGCATCAGGACATGTGACCCAGCTCGGGCTACTTAGAAATCCATTTCCAAAGAAGCTTTTCCCAGCTGACAACTGACATCTCAGTGGGGGGGGGGGGGGGAAGAATAACATTCAAGTTGTTTTGTGGGGGGTGGAAGAAAGAAAGAAAGACAAAGAAAGGGGAGGAGCGTCATGATGCTTCTTATCACTTTTCCTCCTTCACGGTTATCTCATTCCTCTAATCTGCTCTTTTCTTCTTCTTCGTCTTCTTTTTCTGTGCGGCGCATTCCAGGCCGCCTTCCTCGCAGCAACAACACTAAAGTGCGCTGGCATGTCTGGACTCGACGCGCACACACTACCCCGGTCGTCAAGGAAACAGTCGCTGGAGCCCAAACACCCCCCGGTCCGCCACTCCTGCGTAGATGTCATGTTACATTTGAAATACTCTGGACGGTGGACCCCCACAAAAAAAAATAAATATCATTCTTTTTTTTTTACTCTAAAAATTCTTCAATAAGCACGTATAAACCACCAATAAATGTTTTGGACTGGTTCTTCTCCAAACAAAGAAAAAACAAAAATAAAGTCAAACCAAAATCGGAAAAAAAATCTGCAAATAGCTGAATCTGCGGGTGCCGAACAGCATCTATGCGGGGCTCCATTGTAAAGTGAATTTGGAGATTTGTTTGTTTGAAGATAATTGCTGAAAATTTGCAAAAAAATAATGTAGTGCTGAAATGCGGAGATCGCAGTTTTCCTGATCTTTTCGGGGCGTAGCTAAATAAGCGCCGCGTGATGCACTTTGGTGTCCAGCGTGACTCGCCCCTCCCCCTCGGTATAAAAACCTCATGGCCTTTGTTTACATCAGCAGTTATGCGGCGCCATTGCGACACGCCTGTAGCTTGCTAGCTATGCCTCCACCCTGAAAATATATCTTTCCTTTGGTTAGTCCGCTGGCACGTCTATTTTAGAGCGCCTTGTTGTTGGCTGTAAGTGTGCGCCTGACATGCACAGAAAGGAGGAGGTAGGTTAGGGGCTGAAATTCTCTCAAAAGTCCAATTTGACAGCCAGCGTGACGCTCCAGGCGGCGTGGCCGCTTTAGAGCGCCTTGATGTCGCGGCGTGGAAAAGCCCCACAAGAACCCGGTGGGATATATTGCTGCTACCGGAGGCTTTAAGTGGCTCTATTTTGGCAGCTCAAACATGGAGTTATGTGGAGACATAAGACAGATGCTAGAAAAAGTAGCACGCATCCTTCCAGGTTGTAGTTGTAGTATTTGATTGACAGCCGACAGCTCAACGGGAAATGGTTCGAGCGCATTCAGCGGACACGCCCGCAGCGTCCGAGAGCGGAGGGAACGAGCTTCTTTTTCACCGCTTTCAAGTCTCACTTGATATGCTTGACTTGACATGTTTTTAATCAGTCAAATTTGGCAGTGTTGTTAACAACACCGCTCTCTCTGTGGTGTGTCAAATTTACAAGACAGATTTAGTTTCCCTTTACAGGGGCTTTAAACATGAAACTGTTTCTATGAAGCAATATCGTATATGACTGCACAGTTGTATTTTTTAGCACAATATGTAAATGAGCATGTGTACTGCATGTGCTGTGTACTTGTGTCACAACAACAGATTTAAATGCAAGAGGCTGGGAGAACAGAGGAGGAAAAAGAAACGGAAAGTGTGTGTGTGTGTGTGTGTGCGCGTCAGTCAGCGTGGAGACTGAGGTCTGGCAAAGAGCACGCTGGGTAATCGGACTCTTCAAGTCGCGGCGCCGCAAATTTCCATGAAGCGCAACTTCACGATAAAAAGAGTCATCGCTATTAAAAGATGTTTTATGATCAAACAAAGCGTCTCTCAACTGTGGTTGCTTTTTTTTTTTCTTCATGCGGCAATCTATTCATCTAAATCAGGAATGTCAAACTCAAAATCACGGTGGGCCAAAAATTAAAAATTTTAAATTGGCACAACGTCGCGGGCCGAACTCAATGTTGAATGAAAAATCACTGCGATGCGCACGTTTCCCTTTTCTGCAGAAATGGAGCCTTAAAGTTGATCATGGACAACAAACTTCCATTTTGCTTCAACACTGAATCTGGAATAAACAAACTTTCATGTTGGAAACACGGGAAATCGAATTTGCGATAAAAGACAACAGTGGTATTTGTTTGTTGTTTTGTATTGAAATAGCTAACATGAATTCTTCTCTCTATCTTCTATTTATCTATCTCCAACTACCTCTCTTTTTCATGTAAATCTTTTTTTTTCAAAGGCCAACAACAAAACAACCCCAAAAAATAAGACTGTCCTTCAATAAAAATCCAAACCTCAAACTATGAACAGTCCCTGCCAAGGAGTTGATAAAGGGCATTCAAAAAACAATTCAATTCAATTCAATAATGTTCTCTTCTTTGTTGCGGCCACGTTGCTCCGCACACGACAAACTCGACTTTAGTGAACAGACAATCTGCCTCCCACCTGTCTTGGAAGTGAACCGTTTTCCATCTTTCGGTTGGCCATTTTTTGTAAATTTGCTCGAGGAGACCGGTAGCATAGTCGCTAACGACTGCAACAGAAAGGGAAGGGGCGCTCGCCGGTCGAGACCGATGGGCCGACACACGAGCAAAGCATTCTGGGATTTGGAATATTCGTGGCGCGTGTGCTATATACTGGCGGGCCAGCTCTAATACACATTTTATACGGTCTTGCCGGCCAAAATATTGATTACATCGTGGGCCAAATTTGGCCACCGAGCCTGAGTTTGACATACGTGATCTAAATGGATTAAATGCATATGTAATGTCTCACAAACTATCATATCGTGACATCTCTCTTCATATTATTTGGCACATGTTTTGGGGGAAGAATCACAATAAATAAAAATTATAAGTTAGTCCATAAACCATGTAATGAACAAAGAATGTAGTTTGTACACCGCCTCTGGTTGTACATTGCTTCTTGAATGTATTTGGACCTTGATTTTGTATTGTTTATATGTACTGTATGTATAGTTATATCGATTGAAATCAGGAGCGTCACAGTCATTTTGGCCCCGGGCGACATCACAATTAAATTCTCTTATGACTGTGAGAGCCATATAGGTTGACTGTAAATGTATTGACATGTTATCATATTACACATACACAATTGTCCCCTACAAATGATTGTTATTCATATTATTAACCACAAATAAAAATTTTAAATCAGGAAATCGTGACACACAAATATTTAGGTATACAAGTACAGTATTGTTCAATTTGTGTTGGGATTTGGTGAAAATAACGCCGCTAACATCTGTAAAAGTGAAGAAAATTGTAATTTTGGCACAGATTTGCTGCCAAAATAAGAACAACAAACCCATTTAGCATGAAACGAGTAGCTTTTTCCTTGCGCTTGTAACGCACCTATAATGAAAATAAATAAACTCAACTAAACAGAGCCATCATCATCGCATGCATATTTAAATGCGTGAAAAGGAGTAGAAAAAAAAATGTATCCACCGATTTCTCTGGTCTATCTACAAATGATATATGGGCGTCTGCGGGACATCAAAAAGGTTGCAGAGAAGGGAAACGAGCACTTTTCAAGGGGCAAATATGTCTCCGGAGGGACTGAGGGATATTTCCGGAGAACAATGGCCGTTTGGAAGCTTTAGCGCCGCGACAGCCCGCGCCGTGTCATACAGGAAGTAGTTCGTGCGCAAAGAGGAAGTGAGAGCGGCAACAATCGGCTCAACAGCTTCCTGCGGCGCCAGGGGAGAGAAAGTTGGCGAGGCCGACACGGACGCAGACCATGTCCGCGCTGTGAGATTTCGGGACGCTTTCTCAGTGATTGGCCATCGGGGGAGCTACGTGTTATCACCTGGGGGTCATCTGGACAGAGAAGAACGTGAGAAAGGGGCGGAGCTGGGATTGAAGATGCCATTTGTGTCTGTGCGTTAGCTTCAAAAGCAGCACGACAGTGAATATACGAGCTTCCGTTATGCAAATGTTTTAACTGACCTGATCACTCGCATTAAAGCATGAACGGCTTTAAGTGTGTTTAAGGGAGGGGACACAAATTTTTTTTGGGGGGGGGGGGGGGGGGGGGCACTCCTTTGTTAAATCCAGCCCACCGAGAGTCTTGGAATATTTGCTGCATTCATTGAGCCGTGCATTCCATCCATCCATCCATCCATCCATCCCCAAACACCGCTTATCCTGTTGAGGGTCGCGGGGCACCGTGGCCTCCCCCCAGCTGACTTCGGGCGAAAGGCGGACTACACCCCGAACTGGTCGCCGGTCAGTCGCAGGGAACATACAGAGACGGACGAGCGTTCAGACGCACATTCACGCTGCCCGCGCCGAAGTCAGGCCGATCAGTGACGCTCAAATGTATTTATTGATTTATTGAATAAAAAATTATTTCTCATTCAATCATTTCTTATCTGATTTACTGTAAATATTACAATGAAAAATATAAATCAAATGTTTTACACATTCATTATTCTATGAACAAATGCATACGTTATTATTCAATTAGTATTAAAAGACACCAAAAATTTGCAAGAATTATTGTTTTATCAAAATGACCCATTTTATTAGTTGCACTAATTTAGCTGTTCTTTTCCTAAAACTGTTTGGCTCAAATATATAAACTCTTAATTTATCTCATTCTGAAAAGTGATCTATTGTAAATTACAAAAATAACAACTTTACAAATGAATGTATTTTTTTCATCTCATTAAATAATTGGTTAATAAATTATGACCAATTGTCCGCTAAATTGAAGCACTTTTTTTTTTAGGCCATCTGCACCCATATTACTGTACAGTCCAAAATGAATGTTTTGTACTTTTTTGTGGCCTAAAACATCCAGTACAGTACAAAACTATTGTCAATAAATATTTAAAAAAGCTTGAAAAAGTTTCTAAATGTAGCCAAAGCTACCGCATCAATTTAGCTGTTATTCACATATACATGTATGTTCTTATTTCATGAAACAATTGGTTCATTCATTCTAATTAAATTAAGTATAAATAGTCAGGTGAAAACATGAGCATTCATGATGATCAAAATGAACTATTTGACAAATACATTTGAGCTTTTTGTTTGGTTGTTTGCGTCGTCGTGGCTAACATAACACAGGCAAAGAACGAGCGCAATCGGCGTGGGTTCGTACCTTCCGCTCTGAGGACCATCAGCAGCGCGGCGGCCATGACGGCCAGACGCAACAGGACACCTCCCATCCTGCGGCGCGACCGGACGGACGCTCGGGCGGGACGGGGCCGCGCCAGGAGGGGCGGGACGGACGGTCCCTGTGGTCCCGACACGACTTTGCGGTCCGGAAGCTTCACGGGAGATGTTTGCTGGTCTGCTATCACAATATGAGAAGAAGCTCCTCTGGCTCGCTGGCTCTTTGGACGCGGAACGCTGACGAGACACAACATGTAACGTTTAGATCACGTGTAATATTTGGCCATTATGATGTACAACTGCGGTGCTTGGGACAAAGAATGCTGACAAAAGACAACATTTACATTCTCTACTTACTGTATGAGCAGTTTATCTTTAAGCAGCCCAGGAAAAGGTCGTCATGAGCCGAAAACGGCTTGCTTGAAACCGAAATGGCAAACCTTTTGGGCGTTGCTTCTTGAAACTTTTTTTGGTGGGCATACTCATAATAGTCGTCTACCATATTTCATGATTTTCATATTAAGTCAAACTAGCTTCGGAGGCTGATTTTTCAAAACATTCACAGAACCAAAACGACCCTAAAATGGCTCGCTTGAAACCCAAATGACCGACTTTAGCAAACGTCCCGTGTGTTTCTTAAGACCTTTTAGTAGGTCTACTCATGATAGACAAGTCTACCAAATTTTGTCAAGACAAACCGCATTCTGGGGCTGACTTTTCAAACATTTCTGAGGGTGCTAGCAAGCCAATTTTGCGGTCTCTGTATCTCCCGAATACAAATATTTTCAGGCTGAAAATACCTGCAAAATTTCACGACTGCTTCAACTTTGGTAGTAAAAGTGGTTAAAATTTAGAAGCATTAGGACAAAATCTCTCAAACAAGTTTGTCTTCGAAGGAACAGTGGAAAGGACTAAAATGGCCATTTCAAACCAAAATGTCTTTTCTGGCATGACTTTGTGAAACTTTATTATACGTCTACTCATGATTGACATGTCTCCCGTTAATTCTGCTACGCAGAAGTAGCTTCAGTAGCTGACTTTAAAAAAAGATTGTAAGGCTTGCGGTGGCCGACAGGTTAGCACATCTGCCTCACAGTTCTGAGGTTGCGGGCTTTCCTTTGTGGCGTTTGCATGTGCTCCCCGTGCCTGCGTGGCTTTCCGCCAGGCATTCCGGTTTCCTCCCACATCCCACAAACATGCTCGCTAGGTTCTTTGAAGACTCTAAATGGCCCGGAAGTGTGAATGTGAGTGCGAACGCTTGTTTGTTTACATGTGCCCTGCGATTGGCTGGCGACCAGTTCTGCGGGTACCCCGCCTCTCGCCCGGAGTGCTCCAGCACGCCCGCGACCCTCGTGAGGATAAGCGGTATGGAAAATGAACGAATGTAGGGCTTGTTAACAAGCCATTGTTTGGGCTACGAAAAATACATTTTCACGACGATGAACACTTCCATCAGATCTAGTTTATGTACTTCAACTCTGCTAGTGACTGGGCAAAGTCTCTAGAACGAGTTTGTCTTTAAAGAACCTCATTAGCCGATAATGTCATTTCTTCCTGTATCTTTTCAGACTTTTATTGCGGGTCTACTCATGATTGATGTGTTTACCAAATGTGATGTTTCCAAGTCAAAAAGGCTTTGGGGGCCGAATTTTCAAGGCAATATTCGAGACTAAAGTAAATGCAGAATGTTAAATGCGGCCATACCTAATGCAGCAGTGGGAACACTGGGCTTCCTGTTCCTATGTAAAGTTGCGACAGCAAAATAGCGAACATAACCGACGTGTTGTGCTACGGAACCAACCCCCCACCTGCATCAATGCCAAATGATTTGTCCAAGATGTTGCGCAATTAGAGGCGCAGCACTAATAGCCACATATCGCAATTAAGGGGCGCCGAGAGTGGGTTGGGTGGATACTGGTCGGGGGGGGGGGTCATATGTGTGTGTGTTGGGCAATTAGTGGCTCTGTCCAGCCAGTGTCTGTCACTTTCTATTTGCCAGGGCGGGACAAAGAGGTCAGACCTGTGACCCACTTTTCACACATCTTTTGCTGGCGAGGGAGGGGGGTCCCGGCGAGTGTGCATGTGTACACCGTGTGTATTCCCACTTTTAGGGGAACATTTGACAAGCGTCTTGATGATGTGGGCTTGTTCAAGTGCGTTAGAATGTGGTCAGATAAGACCGACTGGCACAAAAAAAATAACACACGCAGAGTCCCGTAAGATGCTGGAGTGCGGACAAGATGAGGAAGGACCGTGCGGTGAAACCGGAAGCCGCCTGACTCCAGTTCCCACAACCCCCACCCAAACCACCACCCGTCCTACGTCCGCTTCCCTTCGAAAACAGTGTAGCACTAGCATGACATCATATGTTCTCATGTTATCTGCAACATGAAGAAGAAGGGGGGAAAAAAAGTCTTAGTGGACATTTGAAGTCCAATACAATCACAACAGTGACACACATGCAAGTAGAGGTGCAACAATTTATCGAAAACCAAATCAATGATTTGATCTATAACAACCAAGTGTTTTAAACTATTTCAGTACAATTTTTATTGAACCTTTATGTGCAGCATATTTGAACTGAATCGTGCACATTTTATTATTTTTTTCCCCCTATATTTAGGTGCGGCGTTTATATTCAGACTGTGTAAATAATATTAAATATAATTTTTAGGATGAAAACCTCTTTTGTTTTTGAAGGAACACTTCAGCCTACTAGGCTAAAGTCTTTTAATGTTGGCCATGATGGTGGTACTTGGAGAGAGCCAAGTATTTTTTTTTTTTTTTTAGGTGGTACTTGGTATAAAAAGTTTGAGAAGCACTGGACCAAAGCATCAAACACGTAGCTCCTTAACATGTTGGTCAGAATGAAAGCAGCCCTTGTTGTGTGGAGCCACCTGTACGCGATGTAAAGCACCCTTATGAGCAGGCATCCGGCCGTGACCGCCACGCCCACATCCCCCAAAAGACTCTCCGCTCGCGTCTATGCGGACATGCTGGGAAACTTACTGCCGCAGCAACTCGCGCGAGCCGATGATTGCTACACTGCCCTATGTAATCAGTTGGCCATTTTGTGACGTCTAGTGAGCACAGCGAATCTCCTGCATAGTAGCCTCAACGTATCCCACAATGCATTTTGAAATGACACGAACAACCAGTGGTCACCAGAAAAGATATTAGGGGTTGCAGCGACTAGTCGTCGTGTCGACTTTACAACTTGGCAAAGGTGGTTACAGCTTAAAGTGGATGAATCAGTAATCGCGTGTTTTGGCATTAACAACATGGACGCCTCACTGGAGTCAAAAGGTGGTGGCTTCACTGACGAACAGCCTTAAACCCTCACTTAAGCCAGTACACCAAACGTCCTCCTGGAACAGTAAAAAGTCAGACAACATACCGTAACGTTCGCTTAGACGATAAAACGAAGGCAAGCGGTGGTCGATAAATAACCTCTTTATTGTAAAAAATGACCAGTTAATGTCACCAAAGAAAACATCCAACGGGCATCTCTCTCAACCGTCGTCCTTCATCTCGCTGACGCACGCTCACAATCCTCTTCCACTGGCTCCACCCCCGACTCGCACATCCAATCACAAATCACAGACACCTTGGGGTCTCGCAGATCGTCGGATTTTATGGAACTCTTTCAACGACACAGCTGCAGGTTTGCATGACCTTTGGCTGAATTGTTTTCCAACCGTATGCTATTATTATTATATAGTGTTGCAAGTGGTAGCCCTTGAAGACCTGTTGTGTAAAACAAACATTGTAGACATTTCATATTTCTACAACTGGTTTTGTTCCCGCTTTTCTGTCATCAGGTTGCGGCCGGCTACCTTGACCAGAGGGAAGTGTTTCGACCTGATTTGCGCAATGTGGAGGTTGGTTGCACATAACCCAAATAAGGCCACGGCAATAACATCATTAAAGGCACAAGAGTAGCGCACCATATAAAAATCCCAATATAGTGATTAGGGACTGGGAATAGCCAATGAGTGAATGATTGCGAACACAGCGACCGCTACAACAGGATTTGGAGTGGATTTAAACAACGTGATGATGTCACACTGAAAGCCCTTGTTGTCTTTAAAACAAAAAACAGCAATTTAGTGCACAAATAATGGCTACCTTTCAAACCTCCCAAGCTTCCTTTCACCCCCTGCAGCGTGGAAGTCCAGACATCAATAATAAGACCTTAATGCGCGTCCACTTCCTGCTCTGGAAGAAGATTGGCAATCCAACCAAACGAGCCAGAGGCCGACAACTCGCATATAAATGGTGTAATGACCGAGATTGGGATCGTGCTCAGGTGGGGGTGATGGGGCAGATTTCAGTTGGGCGCTAAAAATGGAATGAAGAAGCATCTTTCTTAACAATCTCATCTGATGATAAGCAAACAAAAACACTACCGCAACATGTGAGAAAACAAGCTAGCCTTTCATCAACATTTTCCTTTGCCAGTTAAGACCAAATGTGTTATTGTTTCAGTGTCTTAATAAAAAGTGCTTTACTTGTAGAAAAAAGATAAGAACATTGAAGTATGAACTGCATTGCATTATGCCTTTAAGAAGACCTATTCAAAAAAAGAGCACTACTTGGTGTCAAAGTTAGACTATGTATTAACAATGATGAACTTATATTAACATTGGTATAAAAACTAAGAAAGTTAGACTATTTTCACACCCAAGTACTGACAATGATGAACTTATATTGACATTGGTATTAAAACTAAAACTAGACTTTGAAAAATGCCAACAGGGGTGATTCTAGAAATCTTATTGCAGGAGAAACATGTTTTACTCTTTCTACATTCCTATCTTAGGAAAACCTCTGATGGTGTTCGTGACATGACGACAAGCACTGAAACGGTGAAGCTTACACTTTTGTTTGATCATTTTCATCACATGATGTGTGTAGTTGGACGCGGTCAAGTTTCACCTCCACTCTGTCGTGGTGAAATAATGGATACAAAAAGGTTTCAGAAATTCAAAACAGATTGTGAAGCAGTACACAATCAGCTTGTCAACTCAATCACGTTGCTGTGTGAAGGTCCTCTATGTGCTCATAAAATGCTAACATTGGCCAAAATCTGTCCACCCTGTCAGAAAGCTCAACATAATGCAACAGAGACAGCCAGCCACCAGGGGGGCGAACGCATGCCTATTTTCTGTACCGCTTCTCCTCACGCGGTTCGCGGGCATGCTGGAGCCTATCCCAGCTAACTGCGGGCGAGAGGCGGGGTACATCCTGAACCTGGCACTCGTGAAAGAAAATGAACATTTATTCGAAAACCACTCACAGATGCCAGAACGAGCGCATTCTCAATCACATTCACCAGGCAGAAATTAACTTAAGTTGATTGAACTCGTTCATGTACAACATTGCCTCTTGGTGATATTGACATATTGGTGATAATCAATGTCTTGTAGATTTGACCCAGAACAGAGAAGAGTGTTGTTAACAAACCTGCCAAATTTGAACACACACAGAAGACAACGAGGCGCTCTAAAGCCCCCACGCAAGCGGACTATCCAAAGGGAACGTGTATGTAATTGTCCATAGCAATTGAGCCGGATAACCGCTGATGACTCAGGTTCTTATACGGTCGGGGAGGGGCGACCCACCCTGGGCTACGAATGCGCCATTAGGCCCGGTTTTAGTCACACCCCCCTTAAAAAAATAAAAGAAAATACAAATTCTGGAAAACTCCAAAGGGTGAAAAACTAATGCAAGAGCTCCACAATTCAGTACTGCTTAAAGTAAATTAGTGCTCGGTCTTTGCTGGTTTTCGACAATTTTCTTCAAACATATCACATATTTAGAAACAATTCTCTGAATTCATTTTCCAGAAACTTTAAGATGGATAACGAGCATGTCGGCTTTCCCAACTACTACTAGGAGATCAAAGTACTGTATGTAACATGTCTGTGTAGATGGTCAGTCATCCAGGTCAAGGCAATCGGCAAACGTTGAATGACGACCAACAGACGTTTCACCTTTAATCCAAAAAGGCTTCTTCACTTGTAGAGTATGTCAAGCAAAGTATGCAACCTTGTTCTCTCCCCGTCTGCCTCCCATGTTGTAGTCCTTTGAGGCCTCTTTATATTCCTGCGGGCGACAACGCCCGCATTGCATCACGTGACCGACGAATTGCCCCGTGCGGCCCCTCTGCGTAGCTTGACGCGCACGACGGCAAAAATAGCTGCTGCGCGGAGATAAATCGCTCGTGATTGGGCCGTTTTAGTCACATGCTGTGATGACGTACTCAGCGTGCCACTCGGTACCACGTAGCACCTACGCCGCCGCCTTCTTGATTGATTTTGCAGCATAATTAAAGGTGTCATCTAGGTTCATTTGTTCTAGCAGACACTGTTCCACGGTCGCCATTGTTGTTGCTTTGTTCCTTGTTACGGAAAGGAAAGTAAAAAACGGCTACCGGAAATGGGCAGAAAAACTCCACCCTGTAGCGACACCCCCCGACTTGGAGGTGAACTGCAGCACACTTTCAAAACAGCGTGTGCGGGTTGCGCTCGAGTATAAAGACAAACTACGTGAGGGACAGTCGCAGTGAGTATAAAGAAGCCTTTAGAGTTGTTCCTTCATCAATGTGGTCTTTTCTTCATCTTGGAGGAGGAAGGTGTATTATATCCAACCCGCCCCCCACCCCTCCTCCCTCCTTGCAGGCGAGCCCCCGGCCGGGTGCTGCGGCAGCTTGGCGATGGTGTCGGCGCCAATGCCCGACATGCCTTTCGGGGCCTGGGAGACTGCAGGCCAGACTTCCTGGCTCCGCTGCCATTGTTTGCTCGCCCGCTCTCTGCGGCCGTAGATTACCCTAAGAATACCCACAATCCCCCGAGCCTTCCTCCTCTTCAGCTTATCCTCATCATCTTCAATGTAATTCTCATGAAATCTACCTGTCCTGGATGCATTCTGCAGCCACGATCTAGCAGTTAGTTAGTACCCCAGGTGTCAAACTCCAGGCCTAGGGCCAGATCCGCCCGCCACATCAAAAGTTTTTATGACCCGCTAAATTGTCTTTTTGTTAAATCAAAATGTATTTATAGAGCACATTTCAAAAGTGCTGTATAATTAGTTTATAACACATGAGACATGAAACTAAGGAACATTGCAGGAAGAAAAAATAAATAAATAATAAATACATTTTCCGTCTGACGTCACAGCGACGCCACTCCCAAGTTTAACATTTTTCAACCTGAGGCACGGCGCGGTAACGCCATGCGCCCACCTTCGCGACGGGGCGTTCCATCGTCGCACCCTCAAAGCACGTACACAATGAATGGGTTAGTTGACAGCATGTTGCGCCCTGCTAAGAGCAGTGTGAAAAGGCCTTAAGTTGGCCGAAAATAGGATGGTCACATTCTCACAAATCTGCATTCTCGTGAAAGTGAATAGACCTAAAAGATGACGGCTCCTGTAAGCCAGTAGATGCTGTTTACTTATATCTATGGTATATTTCTTCCCAAAAAAA
This sequence comes from Phycodurus eques, assembly GCF_024500275.1. Taxonomy (NCBI): domain Eukaryota; kingdom Metazoa; phylum Chordata; class Actinopteri; order Syngnathiformes; family Syngnathidae; genus Phycodurus; species Phycodurus eques. Next base: position 1,388,576 of record NC_084535.1, read on the forward strand.
CCTTTAAAACATGGCAACTGATAAAGAAGAACAACACAAATAACAGAATGTTTTGACATCTTTGGTTTAGTTAGCCCCCTTTAAGAAATTATTTAAAAACAGGCTAATGAAGAGGCTGGTGCAGTTGGCTCCACATTTTGGGAGCCACAACAGAAAAACTCGCCCGTTTTGTGGATTCTTTCTTTTCATTTTAGCAGAAAATCTGCACCAAAATTGCAAATTTACAGATGATACACACGCCCGTCGCTCCTGAACAAATTGAACAAATGTTGTATACTTATTCAATTGTTACTATGGGCCATGACTTCGTATTTTATATTCATTGCGTTGCAAAAGTATATGTAATAATGAAATACAGGGCCATTTGTGTACCTGTATATGTAATATGATAAGGTGATTAAACAGCACATTATATGATTTTCAGTCATAACGGCCCTCTGACGAAACTCACAAAGATGACAAGGAGTGAAATTTCACCGTTAGACCATCATTTTAAAATGTTTTCCCCCAATCTGCTCACATGGATCTATTAGAAAGGTACAAAAACTTGATCGATGTCTTCCATGCTTCATAGATTACCCAGCAACCACTGGGGCCACTCATACACGCGGAGTGACCGCATTAGTGTTGTACAAATACAAACGAAAACTGCGTGTGTCCGTGTGTGTTGTCGAGCAGAAGAAGAAGCCATAAATTCTTATGACGTGGCTCGGGAGCCTGGAGGTGTTTTTAATGAGTGTAATCGCCATAGTAACAGGTCTGTCCGTCAGAGGCACAGTGTTGCCTTTGTCCTCCAGAGCGACCGTAAAACAAAGCCACACACACCATAAAGCAGCAATATGATCATAAATCACACGACGCACAAGCGCAATGTTCCGACAGTGTTCCCAACTTACACAGTTTGCTCGTATGATGTTGACGCATTACTCACGTGATGTTTTGTTGCCTATTTTTAAAAATATTTTACACTTTGTGTTACAACTGAACTGCTCTACTATGACAACAACTCGGAGGCCAGACGCACCAAACTAAAATATCTCTCTAATTGTAGGTGGCACACAACACACTGTTTTGAGTGTGTGTGTGTGCGTGTGTGTGTGTGTGGTCAGCAAGTGGAGTGTGAGAGGACTCATGGTTTCTTCCACTATGTCGCTTTGGAAGCTCACGCCAAGCCTCAGTCAACACTACACACCACCCGGTGGTCCTTTTGTGTGTGTGTGTGTGTGTGTGTGTGATTTGAAAGTCCCAAGAAAATTTCCAAAAAAAAAAAATTAAAATAAAAAAAAAATTAAAAAAAAAAAGGTTCAATCTACTTCACAAATTGTCATCATAAGTCCAAAAAAAGATGGCCTGTTTTTTTGTTTTGTTTCTACCAGGGTTGCAACTAACAACTTTTTTTTTTTTTTTTTTTTTAAATCTAGTAATTTGGCAATTATATTTTGATTAATCAATTAACCAGATGAAAAAAATATTTCCGCCCCTTTATTAAAAAACTGGACATTACTTCCAATTGATTACGATTCACTTCCCGGCTTGTGCAGATTTGCACATATTGCGGGAACATACTTTTTTCATTAATTCTGTTCGTCTCTCTCTCGTCTTTGTCTTTGTCTCTGTACTATCTCGACACTGCAATAGATGCCGTGTGCGCGTGTTTGTCGGGTTCATATAGGCGTGTCTGCTTTCATCTGTGGGGATGGGAGGGGTGGGTTTTTGGAGTCCTCCTGCAATTTTATTGTCTGTATTTTCTCCCTGTGGATCGCTTTGGCTTGCATTTTGTGTGTGTGTGAAAAGTGCTTCGCAAATCCTATTTGATTTGAGTTATAAAAACTAAAATGGCACCTGATCGGAAAAAAAGGTATGCACATGATCATATAACACTAAATATGTGCAAAATCTATATCACCGCATTCCATCATTCATCTCAATGTTTCTGCTTAAGGTCTTTTCATGGGGAACTCCTACATTCTTTTATACTGAAATCATCCATATTTGCATTCCCAAGCTAAGAAATGTGTGCGTGCTTGTAGTGCGGGACATATGGGAGTGATTTGGAGGAGCAGACAGGCCGCCTCTGAAGGTCTTTGAGTACGTTTAGAAAGTCAGAACGTCGACTAAAGTTCCACTCCGTGGTCTGCTTGACCTGAACATAAAACACAGTATTTCCTTGAATAAAGGCCGTCCCTCTCAAAGACTGACTGAGGCATCCACTTCGGGCAAAACAATGTCTCTCTTTTCCAATGATGTGAAATATGTTGTTCACAACTGTTGTTCACTGTCCGGAATTGCCATAAAAGAACTGCGGAGCCCATTTGAACTCTGATGCTGAGCAAAAACGCAGCACTAAATTACGTAAACAGTCTGCCCGATGAACTCAAGTGTAGAAAATATCAGATTCGGTGTTCCAGGTGATATTTTCGCTATTTGCAGACGAGCCGTCATTTTCACAATGTTGTGTTGATGTTTGGGTTCCGCTCAGTCCCAAAATATATTATTGGTACAAAAATAGATGGCTGCCCCACATCCAGTTGAGTAAGGAACAGCCACAGGGCACCATTTGCCAACATACAACATTCGGCTTGTATTTAGTGACGATACGTAATTCAAGCAAGTAAAGGAGAGTCAACTGAACAATGGAAGCGAAGCAAGCGTGACATATTGACTCCGCTGACTGCGACACCAAAACGATGACATCACATAAAATAGCAAAACACAACAAAAACGTGACACGCCGTCTTAATTGGTACACATTTAATGGCTTGAATAGCCACACACACACGCAGTCATGTTTGCGTGGGCGTCACAGTCGTATTTAACATCTGTAGAGTTTTTAGTGTGGCCACATGAACACACACGTTATGTAGACCCCCCCAAAATCTGATTAAAGCCCCCACCCCTCCCCTTCTGCGCTTTCATGAGATTAACCCTTGATCACCAGCAATGACGGCAGGGCTGGCCAATCAGGAGGCGTCATGCCTTTTTAATTGCAGCCCCCGATTGGCTCATTTTGCCCGTTGTCTGCTTTGATGAACAACAGCCCAATAGGACAAATTCTGACCGCATCGTATGTGTGTGTATCTATAAAACATGACCGTATACGTGTGTGTAAGATGACGACGTACACAGTGGTCAGCTGCACGTTCGCCAATGGGCATTTGCGAATTCACCTGTGTACACTGATTTTGAAAACCTATCGCCGTTATTCACAGAAACATTCACCTTTTCGTGTTTACCATATTTTCACGACCATAAGGCGCACTTAAAAGTCTTAAATTTTCTCCAAAATGGACAGGGTGCCCTACGTGTGCACCGAGTTCCAAAATCTGTAAATGTCGTTGTGTGACTTTGATGAGCGCTCCGCCCGACTGACTGGGAGCATTTCCTGCCGACATGCTGCTTATATAAAGGAAGGCGGACGTGACTGAGGACAGCATGGCTGGATGGACGAGGAGAAAATGAGAGCGTGGCTGAGTGAGGTGTACGTAAAGAGACCGGATGGTTTTTTCCCCACACGTCACCGTCCCTGTCGATCTGTGACTCCATTCGTGACCATTTCACAGCCGCTGTTAAAAACCAAGTGTAGCAAATGAACTCGGAGCTTGCCGTCATTCCGGGAGACTTGACGAAGAAACTTCAACATCAAACATTGGACATCGGTGTAAACGGGGCGTTCAAAGTGAAGTTGAGAGCGGCGTGGGAGCCATGGAGGACAGATGGCGAACACAGCTTTACTAAGACCGGGAGGCAGCGTCGGGCGAGTCACGCCACCATATGTGAATGGACTGCGGATGCCCGGGCTAAGGTATCTGCTTCGACTGTTGTCCGAGCTTTCGCGAAAGCCGGCATCATTGCCGATCGACTCCGACAATGACGAGAGGGAACCCGCCGTGTTTGATGGAGAACTTGCCCGGCTGTTCATTTCGGATACAGAGGATGAGGACTTTGGTGGATTTGTGGATGAGGATTGATCAAAAAACAACATGAGTACATAGTGCATGCATGCTAGCGTATGTTTTAGCGTGCCTGCGCCCAATAATACGGTGCGCCTTATGATCATGTTAAATACAGAAATAGACCCCGTAACTGAGACTGCGCCCATTAATACGGTGCGAAAATACAGTACATATTTTGTCTTTTTTATTTCCGTAGCAAAATGATGTCTACAGTATGTTTGTAAGTGTTTGAACTGCTAGTAGCTTCTTCCAAGTACACAGGAACCTCCGGTTACGAACGCCTCTGTTTACAAACAATTCGGGCTACGTATATGATTTTTTGTGGAAAATGTACCTCTAGTTATGCATTATTTTGAGTTTGCGAACGGTCTAGGTATGGACGAACGGAAGGATCTCCGTCTTGATTCTACTCGCGGCGCGTGACGATAACCGACTCCGTGCATGTTACGCTCGGTTGTAAGCTGAAAAGTCGTCGCCTGCTCCGCGGCGTAAGGCGGGAATCTGTTCTAGGCGGAAGTTCCGCCTTCACATCCTCGGTCATCCAACCACCAATCTAATAGCGTTTGCGATTGACATCATAAAAAAAAAGTCCGTAAAGATTTGATTTTGTCAAAAAAATACTATTCATAGTATGCACTGTATGTTATTCGATGAATTGTAGCGTCTCTTTAATTAAGGACAACGGGATCGGGACGGCCCTATTAAGAATGTGTCAGGTTACAAACGGGGTCACAGAACCAATTAAGTTCATAACCTGAGGTTTCACTGTATTTTGGAAACTGTATTTTTTAAACTTTAAACTATATACTGTACTATAGGCAATTTGAATGACTTTTAGAAGAAAAGTCACTTGTTCTCTATGTGTGAGCGCGTGTGCGTCCATACCTGAGCGCTGTGTCCGTGCGTGTAGCATGTTGCCGCGAGGCTCCATGGGCGAAGTGCGTCACATCAGGACAAGCTGTCGGGACGAGAGCGACACAGACGTTGAGTGCGGTTGGTCGTGTACATTTGACATTCAAAAAAAACCACAGGGAATCAATGAGACGATGTTACTTCCTGCTCGAGATGAAGAAGAAACAGCAGTGGGAAGAGCAGGAAGAGGAGGAGCTCCACGGCCAGCTTTTTTTGTTTTTACACTCGCGACAAGGAGAAAATAGAAGTAGCGCCCACTCAAGAGGGTGCTTCAAAAACAAAACAAACAGCAGCTGCCTCTCATTTATTTCTGGAGGGAATAACTGCTTCACTACAACATTTGCTTGATGCAAATTCAACAACACCGCGTCACAGTATTCGAAAAGCCAAACGTACGTGACATCAGGCGACACTTTGGAGTTTTACTTTAAATAACGCATTCGTGTGGATGCAAAGCCAGTGCGATTCGTTGGTTTTGACAAAACACAACAACAAAGCCATTAGTGCACACCGATGGTAAGCAAAGTACAGCCCGCGGACCACACAAGGCCGCTCTTTTCTGTCATCGGGCCTGCAGAGTATTTACATGATCAACGATCCAGTAATTGTCTGTTGCATTCATTTGCGCACGCAACTGACACGCAACAGGTTCTGACGTGTCTGCGTATTTTGAAAAAAAAAAGAAAAAAAAAGGTAATTTTGAAAAAGTCATCTTCTTTAAATCTGTATTTCCTTTTGATTATTTTAATTTTGCCCACATGGAAAAGACACAAAGAAATAAAGGTGAACTGTTCACTTAGCAGTGAAGAAGGCGTGACCAGCGAGAAAGAAGAGAAACCAGTCGTCACCTCGTAAACAAGCAAAGGGGGCCGAGCTATGCGGGCCGGGAGGTAAACACGCACGCGCTCATGCACGCTCAAAGATAGCAGAGCTGCTAACACTTGAGAGGCTGTATCAAACGTCACATGACATCTCTTTGGTCAATGTGATCCCACCCCCCCAAAAAAAACACTTTTTTTTTTTTTTTTTTAAATAAATCAAGAGTCAAGACTTTTTGAGTCAAAGGTTTCAAGTGCAGACACGGAAATGATGTCATCGTGATGGTCCGTGTCACAATGTGTGCAGACACTAAATGCTCTTGCAAAGAGTTGCTTTTTTTTTTTTTTTTTTTTTTTTTTTTTAATATAAATTGGCAAGGGGTGTACAATTTGCATCTGCTCAAAGAGGTATGAAATCGTGTGAAATCTGACACGGGACAACTAGAAGAGCCGGTTACGAACCAAAGCCTTACGAACTTGCCAACAGATCCGAGTTATTGGTTGTCGTCGTCGAGTGACCGCTTGGTCTGATCTTTTAATCGGGTGGCCATTCTGAATCAGCAATCCGTTTGCAATTGTCTTACCTGGATAAATAAAGCTTCAATAAAAGAAATCAGTTTCAGCCTCAAAAAACACCTAAAAGGAAAGAAAAATAGCACCGTGGTGTACAAAAAAACAAAGAAATACACATTAACTTTAATTACTCTACATTAGGGCTGCAACAACAAATTATTTTAATAATTGATTAATCTGGTGATTACTTGTTCAATTAATCAGATAATTTTTTTTATTTCCATTCCTTTTTTTAAAACAAACAGGCCATTATCTCAAATTGACAGTGGAAAAAAATGCAAACATAAATTGTTCCTGGTTTGGTCCCTAACATCCGTCAGAAAATCGGCAAAAATGTTGATGATTGTTTTCCAAAGTAAAAGCAAATGTTTTATTTTCATTCAACACAAAGCCAATCAGTCTGGTTTCATGGACGACTACAGAAAGCAGAGAAGTTTTAAGTTAACCATTTTAAGTTAAACAAGGTCTGGAAACAATCAATTATCGAGATACTTAAAATACTTCATTTGATCATCAATGAGTTGTTGCACCTCAACTATACATACAGGAGTCGTCACGCGTTGGCTGTGTCTGTAAGGGGCGTGGCCTAGGGAGTGACATCAAGAGCTGGAGTCCGGTTGACCAGTTAGGTCCCGCGTGTCCCCTGATGTCGCAGGAGGTCAGAGGTGAGGGGTCGTAAACAGGGATGAGCGCATGTGTCGGGATTCAGAAAATCCTCGTCAACAAAGAGTCTCTTCCCAATCGCATCATTCAAAAGGAGAAAATGTTTTTTTTCCCCTTCTTGGATTCGCTTTATTTCTGTTGAAACCAAACAAGCTTTGAAACTTTATTTTATTTATTTTTTTTTTTTTTTAAACCAGCGAGTTTCGCACTTGCACAGAAATAACCGTTTTAAATATACACAAGCGGCGATCACTGCGGTCACACGATTGCAACAAGGTCAGCGAGCCGCCAACGTGGCGAGCGCGTCTGAATTATTCACTGCGTGCCAGTATTTCAAGCCCCGATCAATAGCATTGGGAGGCAACATGGCCGCCACTTCCACTTTGGAACTGCATCACCAGGGACAAGGCCATGCTGAAGCGGAAAAGAGGGCCGGTGACTTTTCTCGAGTAACTCTTGACACTCAACAACTCTCGCACACAGTTTGGAAGCATGTTTTTTTTTTTCAATAACGTCTCCCTTCTATTCATACCAATTTGTCTTGCATTAAAATTTAGATCTTAGTGTGGGGAGCACGCCACAAAAAGATTCCGAAATGTTTTTTTCATGGTTTATTGAAAGTGTGATAACATTTCAGATGGTAAGTGTCACTGAAGAAGAAGAAGAAAAAGAAGAAGTACGGTACTTAGTACTTTTTTTTTCCCCACCTGCAAGCCACGGCATCTTGGAGCTTTTTTTTTGGGGGGGGCTGCATATGGAAATGAATTGAAGTGTGCTGGCAAAATCAAGTGAGCGGGCGCCAAGGCGGGCAGCACCTCAAAGCTTCACAGTCGTTTCCGTCACCACCGAGCTCATTTGAATCCCATTTGGTGGCGACGGCGTCTTCATTTTGCTTGCTGCCGTTGACAATTTCCAATGTACAAAAAGGCCATACGGTTGCAGATGGTGTCTTTCTTTTTTTCTTGGGTTACATATTCCACTCAAGATTCTTTTGGCAACGGTGATAATACTGATATGTGTTATCGTTGTTGTACTGAACTAATTGTGATACTGAACGTCGATAGCGTTTTATCTCTACGGCACAAGCGTGAACGTCGACTAAATAAACGAATCGAGCTGCCATTTCCCGTGTGCGATTTGCTTTATGCGAACACGGAGCAGTCAGTGAAGAAGAAGACGCTTCACGGAACATTCATGTGAAAACAATCGAGTACTAACAGGCGCTTTTGGTTGTTTTGGAAAGCGACGCTCCATTATGGGAGCCTGGTGGGCTCCTTGCGTCCTCTCTCCCTCCCCCCTCCCCTGTCCGTGTTCAGGACCCGTCTCCGATCGGCCTCATCACCACCGGTATTTAAGCCTGCCCGTTCCAGGAAATCCTCGCCGTAGTATTGCAGCCTCTCCCGGCGGTGCCACGGCCCACCTTATGTCGAGTAAGCGTAAGTGTTCCTCGCTTCCCTTGTTAACTCTGGTGTCTCCTCGTTCCCAGTGCTCCGCCGTGTCCCCTGACCCACGTCATTCCTGCCGCCTGTTCTGCCCACGCCGCCGCCTGCCAACACATTCAGGACCACCTCCGTAACCTTTGCTCAAGAAACTGTTCCTCGTTATACAACTGCCTCCGCCTGCTCTTGGGTCCAGCTGCTCCCCGCACGTGACGTGTTTGGTGTAGATGATCTCTTTCAACTTGAGTAACATAACAATAAGATACAACTTTCGATAATCATTTCCAGATTTATATATTTCTACAAATCGTAATTTCAACATAGGCCGCCATTGTTTTTTCGTGGCAGTGCATTCTGGGTCGTGACGTCAAACGGGAAAGCGGCCATTTTTAGCAGCGACGACCGCTGCTCGGCCGTTTCGGTTCGAGGCAGAGTGCGATCGGTGAAATGAGGAGCGAGAGGAAGAAACAAGAAATGAGGATGAAGACGACAGGTGGGAAGAAACTCCAGTTGCTCATGTCCAGTGGTGCATTTGTAGCTACTGCTCGTCAATGGAGCTCCGTTTCATTTCTGCCGCTGCCCGTGGTACTTGTTCGTTTTGCCCGATGTCATAAATGTATTGAGTGATAACTGACAGTAAAGTTACATGAAATGATCATACGTATTCGACTATGTTTCACCGCTAACTCAGTGTCCGGCGGCGATGGTGGGCTGATCGAGGTAAGCGGCCGGCGCCTCCTGTCTTTCACGTCTTTTTGCTCGGCTTTCGCTTGTCACACGCGGCCGTTTAGCTCGTCGGCGCCGCATTGGATTTAAGCCGTCGTTTAGACCCAGACACACCGGTGAGCTCTCTCGTGAGCTGGGGGCGATCAAAGGCTTCGAACAACCGCGGATCTTTCGGCCGCATCCTCTTACAGTTTCCTCAACTTGATCTTTTTGGGAAAGATATATATATATATATATATATATAAGATAAGAAACTTGTTTTTGACCCAGCCCCCTAAAAGAACCGGAATCGTTTGGAAACAGAATCGAACTAAGGAACCGGAATCGGAACCGCTCAAATTCAAACGATGCCCAACCCTACATATACGTCATAGTTTTCGTTATTATCGTCCACGGCCTAATATTGTTTTGAATGAGGAAAGGTATGATTTTGAAGTTCCATCTTTTGGCATTACTGGACTGGTGGACTTTATTCTTGCAATATTATGACTTTTCTTCTCAGAACAACTTGATGCATGCAGGGTTGTCACATTTATGTGATGATCATATCCGAACTTTTAACTGGGCCAAAGCTTTGGTAGAGAGGACAAATTGGTTTAGTATTTGTTGTAACTTCTGTGCTTGGGCCCGAGTAAGCATGCACATTTGTTGTTTTGTTTGAAGTGATCACGCATTGCAATTATAAGCTACGCCTTGTGACCCCACTTTGAGAAGAACTGCTTTAGACATGCAAACCTTGAAGAAAAGACGATGACAGAGGGGAAGAAGCTGATTATTTATCTCCTGCAGAACACCACCGGGAACCTTTGCAGCAGGACGAGGAGGAGGAGGACAAGGAGGCGTTGCAATCTTTCCTCCTCAGCTTAGCCACTCTGTCTCCAGGTTCCTCAGGGAGGGGGCGGGAAAGTGGAGGGGGGTGGGGGGCAGACCGAGGAGAGTGCTGGAGATGTGAAACCTGATCTCTTCCCTCTTCCTCCTCCTCCTCCTCCTCCTCCTCACGCTGCTGCCGTGCCATTTCGCCTCCAGACTGGCCAGTAATGCGATCCTGCAGCCTTGGACGGAGCCCGGCGAAGGGAAAAAAATAAAAGAGAAAGAAAGAAAGAAAAGGGGGAAGCAGGAATAGATCCCTTAGATGGCCACACGGGGAACGAGCCCAACGAGGAGGAGGAGGAGGAGGACACATTGAGCATACTAAAAGCATGCCACATGGAAAAAACTCAGCTCAACTCCAGACGTTGTTTGCAAACAATAGCATCTCCCCGTCCAAATAACTCTTTTGGAAACCAGAAGTCAAGGACAATAGTTTGTTCAACTATTGTTCAAGTTACTGTAAAAAAATGCTTGCAATAGCTCAATGTTATGTTATGTTATGAAATATGACTATTAAAAATGTTCAAGAATCATGGACGTTGACGCACATGATTTCCTTTTGCGGACCACATAAAATGATGTGGCGGGCCAGATTTGAGTTCACGCCAACGAAGGGCAACGGTGGTCGTTCGACGCAAACTCCATGTCAATTTCACGTTATTCACGCTACAGCTGCAAATTTGAATTATTGTCAGAATAAGCTACTCTTTTTTTCTCTAAATGGATTTTGATGGAGTTAGCGACTTGGTCCGCAACATCCGTCAGCGAATCAGCAAAAATGTCCATCATAGTTTGCCAAAGTAAAAGCAGATGTGACCAAAAAAAAAACACTTGGCAAACACGCGACATGGTCGCATTTTGTGAGCATGGAAACAGTGAGCGCTAGAGAAAAGGCTTCATTTTTGCTTACTTTTATGACAACTACAACGTTAACAAATAGTGCAGAACAACAACATCAAAATCAGCTGACCACACGTACGCATTAAGATTCTTTCCTTCATTAGTGTGATATAAATACGCGTGTGTGTGTGTGTTCCACTTGGAATGTGCAGCTGTCCGACACAATGATACAACACAACACAATACTTCAATGGATTGTGTTCCGAAAAAAAAGTGTCCTTGTGTTCCATAAATCTACCTTGTTGTTATTCTTTTTTTTTTTTTTTTTACATTCAAGTGTTCAACAAGTCCCATTACTCAAAAAGCACATAGCAGGGCTGCAACTAGCGACTATTTCAATAAACGATTAATCTGTTGAGGCGGCACGGCGACGAACCGGTTAGCACTTCTGCCTCACAGTTCGGAGGTTACGAGTTCAAATCCGGCCTCGCCTGTGTGGAGTTTGCATGTTCTCTCTGGGCCTGCACGACTTTTCTCCATGCTTGGTCGATCGAAGCCGCTAAATTGCCCGTAGGTGTGAATGTGAGTGCAAATGGTTGTTTGTTTCTATGTGCCCTGCGATTGGCCGGCGACCGCTCCGGGGTGTACCCCGCCTCTCGCCCGCAGTCGGCCGGCGGCATATTCGCGACTCGAGGGAGGAGAAGCGCGAGAGAGAGCGGACGGATGGAGTCATCTGTCAATGATCTTTTGGACGAAGCAATGAATCGGATAAAAAAACATTTTCAATTTCACTCCCTTGATTGAAAAACAGAAAATGATTTCAACTTGACAGTCCCAAAAATACACAAACATAAATTGGTGATAATTCGGTTACCGGTTTGGTTCGTAACAGCTGTCGGAAAATTGGCAAAGACGATGATTGTTTTCCAAAGTAAAAGCGGATGTTTGCAAATGTCTTATTTTGAAAAAAAAAAAAAAAAAGATAATCAGTCTGCAAACATGGAGGATGATGAAAATCTGCGAACATTTACTGTTGAGAGGCTGAAAATCCGTTAAACAGTCTCTCAACGATGAATCAATGATCACAATAGTTGTCGATTAGTTTGACCATCGAAGAGTTGCCGGTTAATAGATAGTCGGATTGACGGCCAGTGGGCGGGATCTCTCGGGAAAGCCGAGCCCGAGCTGCGCCAAACATGCGAGAGCCCAAGATAGCTTGAATATTTTGCTATATTTTGTTTTTGCTGGCCGCTGACCGCCACGTACGCACGCACGATCAAGTCCATGTCGCTCATTAGAAGCTCATGCTGACGTAACGCTCGGTTGAGCATGCGCCTCCCGCTCACGCTAGCGCCCACAGAGATGCCATCGCGCTATTTTGGGTGGAGGCGACATTTCATCACAGTCCCTGAAATACACTTCGTCAATTCATGTAGCGATGTGGCAACGCGTGACATGGCCAAACAAAACAAGCGAAGGTTGGGGACCGAGCCCGAATCAGTTGAGATCATTTTTATGAATTATTGAATTGATAATTACCGATATCAATAGTTTAAAACTCAGGATCCCAACACACGTTCAACGCATTTCAGATTCTTGCAAACGTCTTCAAACTTTGCAGTAGCCTTCAAAATGCTGGAGAGAACAATAAACACCTTACAGCTAATACACATCAACAATTGCGATGACGAGTTTAGTCGTCGTTTGACGAAGCCGTCGTGCGTCAAAGCGGAAACGGGCGCCACCGTCGTATCGAGCCACCCCGCTGACTGTCAATCACAAATCCAACGTGGCGGCAGCTACATTTATGATTGGATGAGAGAGGCCTTCCCACGCGGGAGTTCGTCATTTTTGGGGCGTGGCTGTCAATTAAAGAGACGCTACAGCACAATAGCTATCATACAAAATGTGGAGCGGCGATTCTCAAAGTGGAGTGCGAGTACTACTTGTGGTACAGGAGAGAATCACTGAATTAAATATTAAATTCAAACATCAAATACAAGCAAACATATTACAATGACGCTTGGAGCTATGCAACAGCTTACCTTTTTTTGTTGTACAGTACATTTTTACTTATGTGCAGTACATTTTCTTAAGTGCAGTTGAGTTGTACAGTATGCATCTTAAATCCAGTTGAATGTGCTTTTTAGGACTAAAACCTCAGTAGTTTAATTCAAACTGCTTTTGGCTCATGACAGAAAAATCAGGAATAGGCGGATTTTTCCGCCAAGAACGGAGGAAAGGTGCCCCCCCGAAAAGGTCAATCTGCGGGGGCTACAGCATCCCCGCCGCCACAAAGACAACAGTCAAACATTACGACAACAGAAGCGCTGATAGCTAATGCCAATCTGTACTAACGCTGCAGCTCTGCTTACCTTGTGTTTTTGACATGCTAGTGCTTGAAAGTGGTTGTTGAGTTGTGCAACTTTGTCCAAACCTATCGGATCACGTCATTGGCTGAGAAAACTGCGCGTTGTGGGTTAGGGAGTCCGAAATGGCGGCGCTGGGACGCGCGATCCGCCAACATTCGCAAACCTTTGCACAAATCATCAGACGACCAAACCATTTGGATTATTTTGCATTATCAAAAGTCAAATGGACATCATATATCGCCTTGAAACTCTTAAATCGCCATGAACAAAACACTTGAAAAAGAATACTTTAATGACTAAAGAAAATGAGTACCGGAGTTGAAGGTAAAACATTGAGTGAACATAAGTTGTTGAGCGATCGAGTTTGTTTACATGCACACTCTTTAATATTTCCAACAACAACTATTTTGCTGTAAAAAATAAATAAAAATTATATATATATATATAAATAATATAAATAAATCTCTCTTAATAGTATAGTAAGTCTTTATGTATCCTGTATTATATTGTCTTGTAGATGTATTTTACTGCTTTTTTACATCATGGCCAGGGGACTACAGATGAAAACTAGCCTTCTGGCTAATTCTGGCTTTTTTAACCATGTGCATTTCATGTGTTTTATGAAATTGCATTGTCCCCTTTCAAATAAACTGATTAAAAAATAAAAAAAAATGTTTACAAAAGGCTTTAGGTCAAATTCAAGCGTCTCTTTCGGACATTCGGGAACAGAACTTGCGTTACTTTAGCTCAAGTTAGCGGGCGAGCTAACATCGCCTTATTTTACATCACTGTACCATTAGAATGGAAAGTTGAATTATTCATCAAAGTTTACAGTTAACAATAAAAAAAACTTAGCCGGAGGAGAAGACGAACGTGAAGCTAATCGTTAGCTAGCCGAGGAATGCGGCTCAAGTCTTCACAACAGTGCAAAGCGAAAACCAACAAATGCTGTTTTTGCATCCCATTTGGTCATTAAAGTGTTACAAACAATTAGTAACCACTCGGAAGGAGATTCTCGTGGAAATAAAATAAGGAAAAAAATAATAAAAAATGTTAAAAAAAATAATCAACGAACGAAGTCTTGGAGCAACAACAAAAAAAAGTCCAAGGTAACTTTTTTCTTTCCCCCCACGACGGCAGACGAAGGGATCCGTCTATCACCTGGCACAACACCCCGGAAAATCTGTTCAGCTCCGCGAGTTTTCGAGTGATTTTCGTCCAACTTCTTTACACAGTTAAATACCAGCCTGACTATGTAATACGGCGCAGATATTAGAAACATTCACACGGGGGACTTCATTGAAATGAACCCATTCGGCAATACGAACCCATTCGGCAATACGAAGGCGCTTCTACCGATCAGGTTCCAGCAAATAAACGGCACCCACAAGTCGTAGCCCAGCAATAAAGTTGTTGATTGTCGTCTTTACCTTTTTTGTCGTGCGTCATCGACGACTAACCGGGCGGACTAGCTCTCGCTTTTTCTGTCTGTGGATGAAAAGTCCCAAATTCCCAGCAGAAGCGAAGTCGGGGGGGGGGGGGGGGGGGGGGTGGTGGTGGTTCAAATTCCAGAGTTTTCTGCGGTATTCCAGCAACGAGCGACTTCTTACTGACTTGCTGACTTGGACTGCCCGCAGCAAATCCAAGATCGTCTATGAAATACACACATCATTTTCACTCATTTCTTATTAACGTACACTTGCCTTGTACACGATGGTATTGTGTTTATGAGGAATTCCGTCAAGCAATAAAACGTTAAAATTATACAATAAAAATACCAGCTTTGGTCCAATTTTTTTCAATAAAGGGTGAGCAATGTTTTTAAATTGTAACATTTGCGTTTGAATCGCTGAGGTTTAATTGAAATTTCAAAAAAAAAAAATCCCCTCACCTTAAAAAATAAATAAATCAGTGCATAAAAAAAATCATCATAAAAATGTCAACGTCTTTTCAAATTTCGTTTCAAATAAAGTATACTGTGCCACGTGAGTTTGAATTTTTGCCAATTATTTTTTTAACCACAAACATTTGTAGAAATATGACTGATTTTTTATTATGGTTTACATTTTTATTTAGGTGTGTGTGTTTTTTACACCTAAATTTAATGTTACAAAATAATAATAATAATAATAATAATAATAAATCAGTGTCCATAATTCCACCCTTGCTGTGTGGAGTGGTCCCCCCCTCCCATCTAACATGTGAATTCTTGTTTGCCTACGTGTGCCCTGACATTTATTGGCTACCAGTCAACTGTTAGGCTATTTGTGCCGCGTCCTGGGTGTTTTGCCCAAAGCCACCTGAAGTACGGCAGGTTCCCTAATGACGATTGGGACTGGCAAAACAGAAGCAGCAGAGTGAGACGTCGTCTTATTTTCCTCGTCTGCGATTCCAATCACTGCTGCCTATTTCCAAGTCGCTCATACATGCGGGCGCCCTCTGGTGTCGAAACATTTATTATCAGCACCCCCGCTACTCGTACTCCATTCCAGCATCTGACTTTTAGCAGGGACCGCCTCCGCTTTGTGACATTATGAAAACGCGATGATCAGCGCTGCACTCGTTGGGTGTTATTTTGAACTGCAATTGTGCCACTACACCACACCAATGGGGTGGCGCTGTATCGGAAACAGTTGGCAGTCACACCTAAAACCGCCCGAGAAGAACTGCAAATGTGTAGGACCATTTCGTGGCTTTTCAAGCGCGTACAAATGGTTTCGTGTGCAACAAAGCGCATCGGATTTGTCCGAAAAAAAAAAACGATCTTAAATGAGCATTTTTGACTTTTCAGACATCTCGTAAAATAAGCAAAAATTATTCAGGGTGCGGCGGCGACGCGCGCTTTATGGAAACAAATGGCAAGAATGTGAAACGCCATAGACGGGCTAACGAACAGCCTCTATGTGGCAGTGTCATCACAGCTTAACAACTTAACGAGACACTCGAGTTACATCAATGGCGAAGACAGCTCGAGTGACATTTGTAAAAGAAGCAAAGAAAGGAACGAAGATGCCTTTGTGTTGGTTTTTATGGACAAATCTGATACATCTTCACAAAACATTGCAAATCATGAAATGATCCTTTTGGATACCTAATGGTAAAGCCATTTTGCTATTGAAAGTTTGAAAAATATTACATTACTTTCTGTGAGAAATGATTATGACCTTTGGATGGACGACAACTGGCAATCACTCAAATGCTCATATCAGTAAAATTGTTTTGGAAAAGGAAATTCAGTGGGCCATGTCTTCATTGATATTGATCAAATTATATGAACATGACCCATATGATTATGCATAATGAATATTTCATCAGACACGATGTTTGCAACAAATGTTGGACTTTATTCCACTTGCAGCAGAAATAATTCTTGAAGTGTGAGAAATCATTCCAGGTGAGAAGAACTCTCGTTTGGCTTCAGTTAATCCTCTTTCACGTCCTTCCTTCGCCGAAGCAGTCGTGAGGACGCGGCGGCACAAACGCCCCAAAAGCCAGGCGACAAACACGGGGCATGCGCACACATTCACGCTCAGAGTAGAAAACGCTCAAAAACGTGGACGTGCAATCCTGCCACTCTCACGGTGTGTTTAAGGCACCCTTACACTGTGGTACATTTGCGAGCTCGGGGACTCTTTTCGTGTCCTCCATCTTTCATCCCGCGCTTCGCTCAGGTTTAAAAGCAGCAGGCAAACGTGAGAAAGTACATACGTCGTCAATTCTTTGCATTTCCTCTACAAGCGTTAAAACACAAAAATGCTTCTTGTCCAGCTTTGTCGTATGCACTCAAAATAATCACAAAAATAAAGAAAAACAAACAGATGCCACACCAGACGCTTTAGAAAAAAAAACTATCTAATGAAACTCAAATTAGATTCAATAAATCTCTTTTGATGAGCACCAAATGAAGGAGTGACGCTTGAAAAATACATGGCACGCATTCCAAAAGAAAAACTGCAGAACATTTGAGGCTATTTTCCACATGGAGACACACAGATGGACGGTTGAAATTGCGTCACCAACAGTGTGACGGTCTGTGCTTAGTTCAGGGGTCTGTAAAAGTGTAGAACAATCTGCGCTTGCTTCAGGGGTCTGTAATAATGACGGGTAGTATTTGGTTAGTTCGGGTGTCTGTAAAAGTGTAGGACAGTACGCGGTTACTTCAGGGGCCTGATATCAGGAGAGTCCACGTTTAGTTCAGGTGTCTGAAATAGTGTAGGACAGTCTGTGTTGAGTTTAGGGGTCTGTAATAATGTAGGACAGTATTTGGTTACTTGAGGAATCTGAAATGGAGTAAAACAGTCTGTTGTTAGTTTGGATGTATTACTTAGTGGAGAAAAGCCCCGTGGTTACTTCAGGGCTCTGTACACGTGTAGGACAGCCTGCGGGCAGTTGAAGTGTTTGCAAAAATGTGGTGCAGTCCGCTCAGTTCAGGTGGTTTTCATAATGTAGGACATTCTGCGTTGAGGTGTCGGGTCTGGGACGGTGTCAGACGGTCTCCGGTTCAGAGACGTTTTCTCCCAACTGAAGTAAAGCATGACGAAGTCGACGAAATAGGGAAAAAAAAACCAAAACATTGATGTCATCTTCAATATCTTCGTGACTAATGTTGAACGCCAACCGAGCGTTTGTGTGTGTGCGTGTGTGCGGGCGCGCGCGCGCGCGTGCCCGTGTGAATTGCACATGAATGAAAACCCAAAAACTTGTCAAAAGCCGCAAGCAAGGTGTTTCTTTCGCACACGCGTGCAGACGTGAAGCTGAGCGGACGCGCGCGGTTGCTGGGTTACACGTTGATGGCGTGAGCGTGCTTCTTGCACAGAGGTTTGTCTTTCTTGGAGTAGAAGGGCTGACCCTCCAGGTTGACGTGACACACCTGAAAGCACAAAGTCAAGTTGACATTTACGAATGGAACTCCGATCCCTTTGATCCCAAATGTCCAAAATGCTTTCCGAACGCTCTAAAAATCAATACTTAGCCTTTGTCTCACCCTCGTAGTACGGCGTAGACACCAGCGGTCCGCAAACGTTTCGCACCGCTAAGCGCCACCGAAAAATACTTCGCTATCCCGAGTAGCGCCATCGTGACATGACAGTAGCGTGGCAGGCCCGAGTGTTCATCCACAATGTTTTTTCTATTTCCCAAAATATTATTGTGAGCCACCGTAACATGATGCACCATGTGAACATTAACAGTGTGCTTCAATATAGGAACGTGAAATAAAATGTGCTTCAATAACGATTCAATTCAAAGCGATTGAATCGGTGAGCGAACGCGGTCTCGTCTCCCCGCCGGCGGTAACAGCGTACGGCGTCGAGCGTAAGTGTTTCACGTGTACGTGGTCTCACCGCACACACGAAGCAGGTGTCGTGCCAGGTGTGACCGAGGGCCTCGATGAATTTATCGCCAGCTTCCACCGGGAAGTCGCAGCCGTGACACTTGGTGCTGAACAGCGCCACGTAATCTGACGGCAGACCACAACGAGCCGCTTACTTTGCGAAAGCACACGGTGGCGTACGAGCGCGCCGCGCCGGCGCCGCACCTTTCTCGCAGTACGGCTCTCCGTCCTCCATGTGGAAGAGGCTGTTGCCGAAGGGCTGGCCGCAGGCGGCGCACACGAAACAGGTGGTGTGCCACGTCTGCCTCAGAGCGTGCATCACCTCCTGCAACGCAACGTCCACAAACGTCAACAAGCGTAGTCCGTGATGACTTCAAGTGTAGGACAGTCTGCTTCGTTCAGGTGTCTTGAATAGTGAAGGCTAGTCTGCGGTTAGTTCGGGTGTCCACAAAAGTGTAGGACAATATGTTTTTTCAGGTCATCTTAAGAATAGGACAGTTTGTGCCGAGTTCAGGTGTTTTGAATATAGTAGGACAGTCTGTGGTGAGTTCAAGTGCTTGTAATAAGACAGTTTGTGCATAGTTTGGAGGCCCAAAATAGTGTTGGACAGCGTTTGGCTCGGCGAGACGTCTTAGTATGAGTTTACTTTGTCCGAAAGGGTGTAGGAGAGTCTGTGGTTCGTTCAAGCGTCGCAGTCTGCATCCGCTTGCGCTTTGGCCGCCTTACCCCCATGACCTTGGTGTTGCACCGGGCGCAGGTGGGGGCGAAGAACTCCTCGTAGCAGTTCTCGCAGTAGACGCTGTTCTGCTCCTCCACGAAGCTGACGTCGGCCAGCGACATGTTGCAGTAGTGGCAGTTGAACTCCTCGGGGTGCCACGAGCGGCCCAGCGCCACCAGGAACGGACCCCTGCCGCCGGCACATTCGCGTCATTTGCCCGCCGGAGAAAACCGGCCGGTAAACCTCTCGAGATGATGCGGAGAAAGGTCCGGATGGCTATCGGCAGCGGTGGACGTTAACGGCTAAGTAAAGTACAGTAAGTGCTGATGATGTACAGAATGCATTTCAAAATGAGGGCATGCAAATGTATTGCTGAGTCAAAAACATTTTGAAATGACTGTTAGGAAAGTAGTCATTAGTGTTTTTATGGGTTGTGAAGTATGTGGTGTACATATGGACATCTGGTGGAACATCCTTCTAAATTTCATCAAGTGCAGCATACGGTCATAGTAGAAGTAAAAAAAAAAAAAAAAAACCTGCATGCAAAATGTGTTAGATAATTTAATTGCAATAAACTACTGTATTTTCTCGTGCATAACGCACATTTCCCCCCCAAAACATTGTCAAAAGTCAATAGTCCGCATTATACATGGGTATAGGGGCAAATCGAAAAAACTTTCACATTTTATAAATGCATTCCACCATCTAGTGGTTATTAAAAAGCTGTACACTTTCATTCCAAAAGACCACCGCCACCTAGTGGTTATAAAAAAAGGTGTCGCCTACACTTTCATTCCAATATGACAGGGGGACGTATGATATACAACTGTACATATATGTACAGTTGTGCTCATAAGTTGACATGCCCTGGCAGAATTAGTGAAATATATATATATTTTTTTAATATGACTGCTGACTGAACAACAACCACCATTAATTTCTTTTTGGTTATGTTTTGTTTAATGATCATGCTCTTCTGAAATGCTTGACCGTTTAATTTGAATTCCATTCAAATAAAATTAAATGTGTTTCGCCTGGTCCTTCATGTTTTCTTCCAAGAATTGTACCCCTCTTACAAATTCTGCCCGGGTAATCAAACATATGAGCACAACTGTGTGTTCTCTCATTTAGAAAATAAAAGTGGATTTCAAAATAAGAGCAAGTTAATTAAAAAAAGGATTAAGTGTTCAAACCAAGTGCTTAACTTCAGAATAGTTCTTTGGAAAAAAACTAGCAAAATACAGAAAATATTTCTGTATTATTCTGTATTAAAATATTTATTTCTATCATATGGGTAGAAGCAAAATAAAAAAATATGCATTATACATAGGTAGAAGGGTTTTCCAGAATTTTTCGGTCAACTTCGGGGTGGTGCGTATTACACACGAGAAATTACAGTATTTAAGGAAATGTCAAATGTATATCACCGATGTTGAAACCTCATATGATGTTCAATTTCATATTTTTTTCACAAATCAATACCATTTGTCCGTCCCCACCTTGTCTGTTATTTTGACGCATTATCAACCAATTGAAAGTGTTGAAAATAGTTTGAGAGCGAATCAATGAACTCTCTTGGACACTTGAACTGTCTGCGAAGTGTCGTAAAACTCCGCCTCTTCCCTCACTCTGCGGGAGCCGAGCGGCTTTACGCCGCGTCAAGATCAAGAGTCTGGATGTGAGAAGAAGATTTTTGATCCGTTTTCGAGCATTCGTGAATTCTTGCCCCTCGTGTTGGGGCTCAGGCCTGGACTGTGTGCTAACGGCCGAACGTCATCTCAACATTTCTCCTCGTAAAAGAACAAATCTGTCGCAGCGTTTTTTTGTTTCTTTGTTTGTTTGAGCGCGTGGCGTTACCTGATGATGCCGTTACAGGCTCCGCACAGCGGCGTGCGGCTGCTGGCGGCGAATCTCTCGGCCCGTTGCGCCACCCCTCTGGCCACCGGGGGGAAGGGGGCGGGGCCGGGAGCGACGGGGGCGGGAGCGGGGACGGCGGCCGAGGGGTTGGGGATGTACTGGGGCGGCGGGGGCGCGGCCTGAGGCAGCGGCGGCGCCTTGACGGTGTGGGTGGTGGTCTTGCTCGGGTCGAACTTGTCGGCGAAGGAGCTGTCGGTCACCCAGGGGGGGCGGTTGCCGCCCGCGCCGTGGGAGGGGGCGGGCGCGGCGGGGTGAGGGTGGAGCAGCGCGTGGGCTGGAGGCGCAGCTGGAGCAGACAGGAAGTAATCAATGAACCAATCAATTGACAACTAACCATTACATTGAGTAACACACTAACCAACCAATGTGCTGACTACTCAATCTGTCTCATGAATTTACCAACTATCTAACAATCAAATTATTGATTAAGCAACCAATTAGTTGACTAAAGCCTTTTAGATTAAAGCTGAACAGTCTTTAACAACCGATCGGTCGAGAAAACTCAACATTTGCGCGATCGCGTGACGGTCACGCGACGACGCGATTGGCCGGCTCACCCGGCTGCGACGGGTAGATGCAGGCCGTGCTGACCACCTTGGGAGGGGCGGAGCCGACGGGTATCTGAATGGAGCTCTGCTGAGTGGGCGGGCCCTGCTGGTAACGCTGCGGGGGCGGGGCCTGCCGGGCGGGAGCCCCGGCCGGGGCGGGCTGACCGAACTGACTAGAGGGGAAGCAAGAGACGACGCGTTCAAGGACCGAACGGACGACTGGCAACCTGACCGTGATGATTATGAGGACGATGATGTTAGCTTAGTGGATGACGAAGACGATGAGGCAGGCAGAGCGCTTCGTTTAGCCGACGAAGAAAAAGCAGCACCGACCGAACATCTTGTTCAAAACGCATTATTTCACACTCAATGTGCATTTTAGTTTGAATACACAGGAAAGATTCGATGGTAAAATCAACTCCTCTCAAGTCAATGGAAATCAATTGAAATGTCAGCCCGCAAAACCGCCACAATCTTTTTAGCTTATGTGCCTTTAATAAATGAAAATATTGTATACCAATTCATAAATAATAGAGCGGACCCACAATACTTTTCGGGACCGAGTCCCACCACGAATAGCGAGAAATACGCGAATAATTGACTCTCTCTTATCATTGCCTTGAGAAGAAGAAGAAAGAAAGTATTTTGGTATATTTTTTAATGACGATTTTCAATTGCAGCCCCAAGCCAAAAAAACAAAACAAATAACAAATCGACGAAGCAACAGCTCGCTAGTACCTCGGCCGTCTTCCGTAACTCCTTGTCCGCGTATGAGGCCATATCGTACCTTCGTCGCTCGACTTCACGCAAAGCAAAACAATTCCACCAAGCAATTGCTCGTCGCTCAAAAAACTTCGACGTTCGGGCACTCGTATGTGAAGGCGGCACAGTATTTTGGGTAACTTCCCGGGCGTCTTTCTGACTTCCTCTCAGCTTTCTACGCACGGGGGACAGCGCCCCCTAGTTGGCCATTCAAACAGCAGCCGTGTACACGTGACGAGCACGTTAATATCCGTTAACGGCGCGGAACGAGAAAAGAAGCTCAATGAAAGACGAGCGAATGGCGATGGGCATCGGGTGACGGCGGGCGTCGGCTGGCGGTACCTGGACACGGCCGCCTTGTGCCGGATGCCGGCGGGCGACGGACGCTTCAGGCTGCAAGTGTAAAAAGATACAAAACACGAGAGCAAACGTCACCATCGGACGCGTGTGGCGTTCAGGAGCTTGGGACACAAGACGAAGAAGGGGAACGGGACGGGCGACGCGGAAGGACACGCAGGAAGCGAGCCAGCGACTTCCTCCAGCATCACAAAGACCCAAAATACGACTCCAGTTGCGTTCCCGCTCCCAAAGTAACCTTTGAACAACGCTTTTGTCGGCCGGAGCAAAATTTCCCGGCGACGCTTGAGCGCAACACAAGCGAGTTGTCGTCATCATCATCCATGCAAGAAACAACTCAACTTTCACTCACTCAAAAATGACAAGCTCATCCTTTTTCAAACAGTGCTTTGTTGTGGCAAGCTTTCCCAGCTGTGCCTGAACACAACATCGCCACCCCAAGACTTTCTCATTGCTTTTTGCTCAATTACCATCAGCACGGAAAAACAATTAGGACAACGTTCAGCAACAGTTTGTGGAAATGAATGGAAGAGGCCGACTTTCCTGGCTGCACTTGAAGGAGACTCAGCGTGGAAAAGACTTTTTATGTCTCATTTTCTCAGTTCAAGTGCTTATTTCTGTCATTTTTACAACTTTGCTGTACAGTCGCCATCATCATCTACACAAACAATGACAACTACACAAAACCCACCAAAGACTATTTTCTCAGCATAAGTGTTAATTTCCAACAATTTACAAGCGTATGCCGTGTTTTTTCAAGCAGGATTCATCGCTAATTGTTTAGTTTGTGTCAAATAACTTCATCAGATAGTCACCCACACAAAAATAGGACTCAACTTGAGTCTGTTTCTTTGTCAAGTGACAAGAATATCGACTGCGACATCGTTTGACAAATGTTTATGGCAAAGAAGGGGACAACTTTCCCATACGCCAACTGCATTTGAAGGCAACACATTCACCGTGGAAAGACAGTAAGACATTTTTTTTAGATTTCAATTTGCACAAAAGACTCAACTTGAGTCCGTTTCCTTGCGAAGGGTGACAAGAAAAAAAATAAAATGTAAATTTAAAAAGTTGGTTATCAACAGTTTGTGGACAAAGGCCTACCTGAAAAAAATCAACACTCTCACCCATGGAAAGACTGCAAGTTGTTTTTTTAGTAAGTTAGAGCTTGCAAGAATTTTGGTAACGTGATGCCTCGCTATTTCCGGGGGATAGGGACCGCGAATGGCCAAAATCACACATAATGATGATGACCATTATAAGTGCATTACATATATATATATATATATATATATATATATATATATATATATATATATTCTTGAGTATGCGGGGGTGGACCACCAAATAAGGGGTTTTGGGATGGGGTCCCTAAAAAACAGAAAAAAAACCAAAAGAAAATTTAAAAAAAAATTAAAGTAAAAAAGTGGGGAAAATTGATGAAAAAACGTTTGAAGAAAAATCCGCTTTTACAAGGGTCCACTGTATATAAGCGTACCATAGCTAAGTGCATAAAGAAGATCAAGAATCCAAAACACACACACACGAGTATTAGTGTCGTGTGCCACTGTGCTTTTGAGTCATGCGACAATCCAACTGCTGCCGTTGCTATGACGACAACACCCTCAACCTCTTAAAAGCTGGACCTGTGCCACTATTGATCCACGTTGGCCATGGATGTGGGGGAGGGTGCGTGTGTGCGCCCGCGTGTGTGTGGGTGGGTGGGTGGGGGGTGGGGGGGGGGGGGGGGGGTGCGGACGGCATTTAATGGACGATGATTAAATAAGCGCGGCCGCAGATCGTCATCCATCTGGACGGAGGAGACGAGCAAGAAGCCTTTTAAGTTCTCCCTGAGCAAGATTCAATTTGAGAGAAAAGCAGAGGAACTTTCTGGAAGATGACCTCATCCACAATTACGGAGGTTTCCATGGCTACCGTTCGTCTTCCTCGAGGATGCTTTGCTTGCATTTTAACTTACTGGATGTACACTGGACACTTCATTAGGTACAGCCAATACAAACAAAAGCTTTTACAAAACATCATAAAGCTGGTCATGGACAAGGTCAGAGAGATTTTCATGTAACAATTATGACTTAATTATTAATTGTTTTATTTATATTTGATGCAAAAAAGTATTGATAAATTCTTCAGCCAACTGGAATCCTCTGGAAATGGGTTGGATGAATGCGCACGTGATTATTATTTTTTTTAAATGCGTTGTTGTTCAGCTGACCTAAATTGGTATTTTTACATTAAGTCACTATTACATATTTTATAAAACATGCAACTATAAAAACTACAATTCATGTTGTGATCGTTGAGCTCTTGTAGCTAAATTTGGAGAGCAAATTATTAGACACAGCTCTCAAAATGTACAAGCACAATAACAAACATGATAATTACAATCATTATAATAATTCAGATGATAGTGAATTTCAAGGCACCCAAGGACGCTTAATAACAGAAAATATGAAACATCTAATATATAATGAATATCGCTGTCAAAAGTAAACACTTTTGTCTTGATAAAGTCCGAATAAATGTATCGACTCAAGTGTCTGCTGAAGCCTGAGCATTCTGTCATACAGCGTCACCTGGTGGTCAAACTACCTCATTACACGAGATGCGGCAACACGACCGAGGAGGATTTGGGACACAAGAAAAAAACAACAAGAATAATAATTACACTACAAGATTAAAGTCGGAATTTGCATATTGTTGAAAAGTGGTAATATTGCAAGAATTTAGTTGGATGTTTTTGAGAAACAGTTGTATTATTATTATTATTATTATTGTAGAGATTATATTAAGAAAAGTTGCATATTTTCCACACAAAATATATTTGACAAAAAGGCAAGATAAAAAGTAAAAATAATATTTATAATAATAATAAAGGAATAAAGTCATACTATTACAAAATAGTACATATATTCGAGATAAAGAGTTGTAGCCACAATTTTTGAGCTAAAAAGTATATTTTCAAGAACATTTATTTTTATCCACAAATTCATATATTTTCGAGATAAATAGTCATATAGCATATTGTTGAGAGTAAATACATTGAATACAACTTGAATAACCTTGAATGAAATATGACTTCTTTCTTGAAAAATACAACATAATTCTCGCAAGGCTGCGACTTAAATCCGGTAGTGTCATTTTTATGTTTTCCATGGCGACCCTAAAAATGACAAAACAACGAATAAATAAGAACTTGCGTTGGCAGGAAGTGGTGAGGGTGGCGGTGATGTGGTTGAGGTGGGGTGTTGGTGTTGGGGGGGGGGGGGGCGTTAAAGGGGCGGGGCAGAGCGGGACTTCCTGTGCAGGTTCCCGGGGTGCGAGTGACGCGGCCTACCTGCTCTTGCTCAACACCTCGTCCTCCTCGTCCTCACCCTCCATTACTGAGAGGAACAAACAAACAAAATGGAGCATGTTGTGATATTGATGTCATTGGAATGCAGGGGTGGGCAAAGTATGGACCGCGGGCCAAAGGAGGCGCTCCGTTCTTTGATGAGCGTTTAACCTTATCGAGAGTGCTGGAATATTTTGAGCATTAATGTTCACCTTAGTTCCGCCTAAAATTCGAATGGATTTATCCAAATGTTTTGTTTTTCAAAATTCAATGATATGAATAAATATAAAATATATGATATCAATTGTGCATTACATTTTCGGTTTTACAAATGAAATGTGGCCAATAAGCTGTTTACTTTGCCCACCCTGTTGTAATATTCTCGCTGTAAGCGTGTCCGTCTCCTTACCGGAGCGCGTCCCTGTTCCAGTCATGTTGGCGAGCGCCTGGAAGGTTTTGGACTGCGCGCTGACTTGGCGGCGCCGTCCTCGCTCGTCCTCGTCCTCCCCTTCCTCGGCGCTCAGGACCGCCCGGTAGACGGGCGAGGCGTTGTCCACCAGACGCTCTGGAAGTGGACTGGAGCCAGACACAGGGGGGGACGCCGCCACCACCAACCCACCACCCATAATGACACCCCCACAACAAGTCAGCTCAGGGGCCAGGTAGTTTCTTTTGGGAGGACTTTTTTGGGGTCATGAAACCAACTAAAAGAGTGACTCGCAAATGAATTACACATCATTAAAAAAAGATTCATTTGAAGAAAAAAGAGCATACGAGAACCTTATTAAGCACACAAAGAAGACAAAACAAACATTTGTGAAGGAGGAAAAGGAGCTCAGAACATTTGCTTTGATTATTATGACTTTCAAATGTAAGTGATGGACGCAGAAGACTGTCAGAGGACGAGCTCGGTTTTCACAAGATATTTTTTCAGCTGAGAGCAGAAAAAAATGCAACCTTTTCATGCCAGATGTCTCAAAGTGCACAATCCAACACATACAAGCGTAAGTCATATGTTGGTAGATTTCCTGCACACACCCGTCAATACCCGGGCGCACCCGTGCAGGCCCACAAAAACAGGTTTATAGGCACTGAAGGCCTCATCACTTGGGATCAAAACTGTCCAAAAGGTTAATCAAATAAATGATTGTACTACGCACCCCCTGGAGCAAACACAGCACACCGGAGTTGTAGATAAAAAAAATCAATTCAACATGTTGACTGACAACGAAGACGCGTATGACCTAATCTTCATCACAACACACACAGGCGTGAGTAACAATCCTGGAAAAGAGTTTCTCTCAGACTTTTAAAGCTACACACCCCTTTCAACATCATGGTGCAACAAGTCAAACCAAAGCAAGTTAATAGCCCATGAAGGCCAATTTACTTGGGACAAAAACGGCAACAAATGTAAATGTGCAATTACGATACGACACCCCCCTACTGGGGACTAAGCGTACCCCGTTTGGGAATCCGAATTAACTGATTGCGTACCCTTAAGGAGTTTCCGGAAGGCACTAAAGACATACGAAATACTCTTCAACGCAACACGCAACATTAGACACATGACTGTAGACCAGTCTTTCCCACGCACCCCCATCCACACACTGGCGCACCCCTTTTTCCCTGCGGTGAATCCCTCGACAATGATGCCTGCTGTAGATCAAACCTGAAACTGTCTTGAACAATCGACACTCACACAAAGTTTTCAATCCCAGCCCCCCCCCCCCCCCCCCCCCCCAAAAAGAAGTCATAAAAGCCTCATCACTTGGGATAAAACCGTCAAACTAAATGTCAAAATGTCAATTCTTATTGCGCCCAGCGCACCACTGTTGTCGAGCAAAGCTGAAAAACGTATCCGGAGGCGAAAGAAGACGAGTACGAAATCCTCCTCATCACAACGCGAACACACATTAGTGGCGTGACTGTCGATCAATCTCTCCCACGCACCCTCGTCAACATCCTGGCGCTCCCCTCTTGCCCCGTACGCCTCCTTGAAAAAGATAAAAGTCCAAGTCAAAACTAAGCCTCTTTTTAACCATAATGCTCTTATCACTTACAGACAAAAACTATAATTAATGGAATGGATGAAAATTCATCCATTCTAGCCCCCCCCCCCCCCCCCCCACCCCCCAAAATACCCAAATTAGTTTTTTTTAATGTTCTTTCTTTGAGGGAAAAAAAAAAAAAAAATTACGTTCGGGGGTTTTGTTCCAGACCAGCCCTGCAGTAGACAGAATCCGCGAAGTAGCAACCAAGTATTTATGGTATTATTGGTATTAGATAAGGTATTTTTAAGTTTCATGCATACACTTTATCACCAACTTTCAATATAGTACATGCACGTGGAGTCGCCATCCACACATCCATCCATTTTCCTCCGCTTATCTGAGGTCGGGTCGCGGGGGCAGCAGCCTCAGCAGGGAAGCCCGGACTTCCCTCTCCCCAGTCACTTCCTCCAGCTCTTCCGAGGTCGTCCCCGGTTCTCCTCCCGGTGGGACGTGCCCGGAACACCTCACCGGAGAAGCGTCCGGGAGGCATCCTAATCAGATGCCCGAGCCGCCTCGTCTGGCTCGACTCTGAGATCCTCCCGGATGACCGAGCTTCTCAGCCTACATTCAACACCATCGTAACTATGACCGTGAATGTCTTTAAATGGTGGCTCTACTCTGTTGAGCGATGTGGCAGTAAACACGTATGCGGACGTACTACAGGCCAGCTATTTCCTGCTTACCTGCTGTTCTGGATTCCAATATATTCAATTAGCTAACGACGTTTAATACAAAAAACTGCAATGTACTCAACCCGCAGGAAGTGAAGAGCGATAGAGCGAGCAACGACTGCATTGCGTTTCTCGTCAGCATCGTTCGCTACTTTTCAAGATTGCGCGATACATCGAGGGCACGACTGTCTCCAGGGGAGAACCGAAAGGCACTACACATTCCAACAGCAATACCAAACGGCGGGCTCGCTTTACGCTACAAGGCGCGACATAGTGAACAGGGAGTGATTCCCAACACAGCCAGAGTGAAGTTTCAGAAAAATTAACTGACGGATTCATTGATAGTATACTTATTAAGAACTGATGTTATATTTGAATGGTAAACTTGTAACAAAGAGGAAGGAAGCAACGAAGTAGGTGGCGGTCGGGCAGGCGGGGTCTTTGTTCTCACCCGGCGTCGTGGCCCTTGGTCAAGGTCTGCCCGGCGATGGCGTCCATGATGGCGTCTTGCGAGTACATGCTGATGGGCGTGTTGTACTGGGCGTGGATGATGGTGGCCTTTCCCCCCGGGCCCGTCACCTCAATGGCCTTGTGGGCGGCGGCGGCGGCGCCGCCGCTCTCCTTCAGAACCGTGCCGGCGCTGATGGCGGGAGCGGGGTGGGGAGTGAGGATGCCGCGTGGGTAAAAAGACGAGATGAGCTGCAGCCACGCTTCCTCAAACGTGCATGTGGGCGTTTACATTCGGTGACATCATTCGAACTGCTCTTAGTGCGAGAGGACTCGGCATCTTTTTGCACAATTGTAAAAAAAATAATAACAATAATAATTTGTACCGACCGGCATTACCAGATAACTAGCCACCCTTTATTGCTAAGTGACCGGTTTTCTTTTCTCCTCAATGTCTTTGTGTCTCAGAAGCTAGCTAGCTAGTTCTGAAGTCAAAGATGTTGCTGTACAAAAAAAAAAAAAATATTATTTTTATGAAATTGATTTCATGTCTTATCGGAAATATACCCCCACCCACCAAAAAAAAAACTTGCTAGGTTTTAGTAACACCATAACACTGCAACTTCAAAAACAAACACACCTCAAATTAAAGCAGCTTCTTCTACTGGCCAATGTGCTGTGCAACGTAAATCCACTGCTACCATGACAACACACACCCACACACACACACACACGGACAGACACACTTGCTACTTGATGCACTCGGCAGGAGATACTAACTTGTGAGCAGGGGGGCTGAAAACCTGGTTTCGTCCATGGAGGGAGGATGAAGGAGGCCAAAATGAGGAAGACGAGGAGAGAGAAGAAGATTAGTCATGTGACATCACTTTTAGTTGGTGTGAGGAAGAGGAGGAGGAGGTGAACATCTGACTGAGGAGGAAAAGTGTGAGTGACATCGTCAGGTAGCCACCATGTTGTACAACAGCTCCATTAGCTCGTTTTTAGCATGAGCATGCTAGCACTGCCTCCCACTCTCTCGGTTCTTCCCAAAAGTGTTTACCATAAACTGGAATTTCATTTTATTTTTTTCCCTTAAGCAAATTCAAACTGCCATAGAAAGTCAAAGGTGACGACTGAGGTGCTAACATGATGGAGAAACTTAGTGGCTAACACGTCTCCCTGACAAGTCCAAAGGTTCTGGGCTCGACTCTCAACCCGGCCTTCCTGTGTGGCGTCTGTATGTTCTTCCTGTGCTCAAGTGGGTTTTTCCTCCCACACCGCAAAAAACACGTTAGCATGTTAGCTTCGTTAAAGACTGAATGAACAAATAGGGTTAATGTGAGCGGGAGGCGCTTGTTTGTCTCCAAGTGTCCTGCCGTTGGCTGCGACCAGTCCAGGGTGTTCCCGGCTTCTCTCACCCGAAGGTAGCTGAAATAGCGTCCAGCTAACTTTAAGGATGTTAAGCGCTATCGAAAATGGACGGACGGACTGGACTCGACTGGACATTTGAGCTGCCGCGGTTCCATTTGCGGCCAACGGGTGTCGGTAAAGCGCTTTTAAACTGTTGCTGACTGTCAGTGTCAAAACTACTCAAGAAGAAAAAAAAATTCTGGAACGCCAAAAAAAAAAAAAAAAAAAAAAAGTGTGGGGGGGCGGGGGGAGCATGAGGTATAGAAAAGTGATAAGGATTCAGGATTCTTTTGAGCTTTTGACTGACAGGGGCCCAAAATTAGTGGTATTAAAGTGGGCGGTTCCAAAGTGAGATTTTTCCCAAATGTCTGGCAGCGCCTGCTTAAATACAAAAATACAACAACAACAAATCAACGTGCTGCCAATCATTCCCGGTTTCCCGCCTGTGGAAAACCTGACTCACGACCTCGAAATTGGCCCCTTGAAACGATTTGATTGGCACAGCGTCGTTCGCCAAGACAGAGCGGCAACGACTCAACGTCAATCAAACGAGCGCGCCCGAGGCCCGAATGAGCTCGCTACTTGCCGCCAAAGGTATGCGGGGTAATGGAGTCTCAGCTCCGTTTGGCAACGTCCTCTCGCTCGCCTCAAAACGGTCGACAGTACGACGCCATCGCTCGAAAAACCAGCCTGGGAAAAATGTGATCGGAACTTCTTTAATCTGGACGACGCAACATTTCCAGGAGCAACGCTGCCTCAAATCTGTTCATTCTAATGCATTCATTTATTTTGTTATTTCCTTTCATGAAATAATTTGTTCAGTGAGTTATTGTAAATAATGAAAAGTAACATTGGAGTAAAATATAATCATAGATAATTGCGTCTACTTAATTATGAATAATAGCAGAACATTTTATTAGAATAGTACAAGTATCATCCAAAATAAACAATTTTACATTGCGTATTTGACTAAATTATTGGTTAATCAGTCTAAAAGAAATTAATAATTATTTTACCTGTAATTGTTCATATAGATAGATAGATTTATTATTAATACATTTATCTCATTAAATATTTTGTTTTATTTGACTCTTAAAATAACAAATATTAGAAGAATCAACATGTTTTAAAATAATTGTTTACTTAATTATGATGAAATGAATTTAAAATAATAAAATGAACACTGGGCGGAACGTCTGCCTCACAGTTGTGAGGTTGCGGGTTCAACTCCGGCCTCGCCCGTGTGGAGTTTGCATGGTGTCCCCGTGCCTGCGTGGCTTTTCTCCGGGTACTCCGTGTTTCTCCCACATTTCAAAAACATGCATGGGGTAGGCTAATTGAAGACACTAAATTGCCTGTAGCTGTGAATAATTATTTGCTTAAATGTGCCCTGCGATTGGCTGGCGACCAGTTCAGGGTGTACCCCGCCTCTCGCCCAGAGTCAGCAGGGATCGGCGGCGGCATACCCGCGACCCGCGTGAGGACAAGCGGTACGGAAAATGGATGGATGGATGGAAAATGAACATTTGTATTTCGTAAAAAAAATGGGTTAATTAATCGTAAATATTTTACATACGCGCGTTAACCTGAACAATCTGTTAGTTTTAGTTGATTCCCTGTAAATAATAAAAACTAAATATTAATAGAATACTTTAAGATAATTGTCTAGTTCATTTGAAATAATTTAAACATTTTATATAACACAAAAATATGAGTAAAACATTTTTATATTTTATCAAATAATTTGTTCATGAACTCTAAATTAAATGAATTTAAAAATGAGGACACATTATTGTTATATTATTAAAATGAGCTAATAATTTCCTATAATTATTTGACATGTACATTTGTATGTTTTTTTTTTAAACTCATGTTAAATGACCTGGCCCATCCGTCTATTAAAAAAATTCAATGTGGCGCTTGAGCACAAATGTTTGCCCAGCCTGCTGGAACCCTGGTCAACATTTTGACAGCAAATGTTCTGAAGCTTTTTTTTTTTCCTTTTTTCCTTCTTCTCCTCCTTCACATGGCAGGACGCGCTTACATCAAGTGCAACTACACCAAGTCAACACTGAACAGGACAAGTGCAGTGGTACCTTGACTTCCAAGTTTCATTCCTTCCGTGAGCAAGCTTGTCACTTAACGTACAAATCAATTTTCCCCGATGAAAAGAATTGAAATGCCATCGCAGGAACCTCGCCCTGGCGCCAAGAGCAAAAATCTGCCAGTCAGTGACGGCCCTTCAAAAAGGTTTCGAATTGCCTAAACCGACGCAGTAGGCGGCAAAGCGCTACATGAAGCTCCTCAACTCACTTCGCCGTAGTTGCTTGGCACCAAGATGCCACGAGACGGCGTCAAAGCAATACTTATTATATTAGACAAGACTTGGGCCTGAGCACAAAAAGTGAATAAAGCAACGTAATGAGTAACGATTTTTGATAATCGATTAATCGTTCAGACACCTTGTACAACTTGAAATTGTCCAAATCATCGGAATTTGAGCCTCTCAACAGTAAATATTAAGAATTATACTTAATACAATAAAGAAGACTCATTACGTTTGTGTCATGTTTAAACAAGAGATTTGCAAACATCAGATATTATTTTGGAAAACAATGATTAACATTTTTGCCGATTTCCTTACGGATGTTACGAACCAAACCAGTAAATGAATCACAATCAATTTATGTTTGTATATTTTCTGCACTGTCAATTTGAAATAATGTCCATTTCAATTATTTAAAATCTAAATCCTTGAAAAAATAATCGAGAGAGTAATCGATTACTAAACTAATCGTTAGTTGGAGCCCTAGTTTTGTTTTTAATGGCTAAAAGTAGCACTTTATTGTGTAAAAAAACAACTCATAACTAAAAATAACAAGTGCACTGAAATGGTTTTGTAAAGTAAATGATGTACACACCGTAGTACTGGTGTGTTGATGTGTGCCTTTGAGGGGCGTGGCCTAGTGAGATGTTAGGATGTGGAGTCAGTCTGCGTGTGAGTTGTGGCCTACAGCATCTCCTTATGAGTGTTCTCATTTTCTATTTGTGTGTTTGACTGTTTTTCCCTTTCAAGGAAAGGATCAAAGTGCTTTGGCGGCTTCGGTGGGGGCATCACACTGCCTCAATTACTCCATTTTTCATCACTTCACACAAGAAATTCAACCGAGCCACGTCTCGTAATCGGAAAACCTCCAAAGACGGTGCACTAGTAAGTCAAAGTATCACTGTAAGTCCTAACTCATCACACTCCTGCCGGGATCTTTTCCCCACCCGGTCCTGGCTACGTACCCCGCGGGTAGGCCCGCCTGCGTGGCCGCCATCTCCCTCAGAGTTTCCTCCGAGTACAGGCCGACGGGCGAGTTATACTGCCTCCTGCGGGCGGGGCCGGCGCACGCCTCGGCCGACAGACGACCGTTCAGCTGCAGCCGCGGCCGGGGAGGAGACGGGGCAGAAAACGTCCATCAATGGGAAGTTAATACGATAATATTATCTTGTTTCCACTCCTCTGTTTTAACGTGTGTTTTTTAAGTCACCACAAGAGGGCAGCAGCAGACCGAAAGTGGCAGCGCTTCTCAAACTGGGCCCCCTGACCCTCACCAGCCGTAGCTTGGGGGTCTTAACATTTCAATAAAGTACTAAGCTTCATTTGGGGACAGGCGTGCCAATAAAAAAAAATGAACAACTAGACAAAAAATAAATCAGTAGCTCATCCCTACCTTACATTTGGGCCAATTAAAAGCTCTTTTTTGATTGTGATGTACGACCCCAATTCCAATGAAGTTGGGACGTTGTGTTAAACATAAATAATAACAGAACACAATGATTTGCAAATCATATTTCATTGAATACACTACATAGACAAGATATGGAATGTTAAACGGATCAACTTGATTGTTTTTAGCAAATAATCATCAACTTAGAATTGATGGCTGCAACACGTTCCAAACAGGTGGCAAAAAAGAGTGAGAAAGTTGAGGAATGCTCATCAAACACCTGTTTGGAACATCCCACAGGTGAACAGGCGAATTGGGAACAGGTGGGTGCCGTGATTGCTTCCCTGAAGTGCTCAGTCATTCAAAAGCAAAGATGGGGCGAGGTTCACCTCTTTGTGAACAAGTGCGTGAGGAAATAGTCTCACAGTGCACTGCATCAAAAACCGACATCAACGTGTACAGGATCTCACCGCGTGGGCTCAGGAACACTTCAGAAAACCAATGTCAGTCAATACAGTTCGGCGCTACATCCGGAAGTTGAAAACTTGAAACTTGAAACTCTACAATGCAAAGCAAAAGCCATTGATCAACAACACCCAGAAACGCCGCCGGCTTCTCTGGGCCGAGCTCATCTAAGATGGACCGAGGCAAAGTGGAAAAGTCTTCTGTGGTCCGACGAGTCCGCCTTTCAAATTGTTTTTGGAAACTGTGGACGTGGCGTCCTCCGGGCCAAAGAGGAAAAGAACCATCCGGACTGTTACGGACGCAAAGTTCAAAAGCCGGCATCTGTGATGGTATGGGGCTGTGTTACACATCTGTGAAGGCACCATTCATGCTGAAAGCTACATACAGGTTTTGGAGAAACATGCTGCCATCCAAGCAACGTCTTTTTCATGGACGCCCCTGCTTATTTCAGCGAGACAATGCCAAACCACATTCTGCACGTGTTACAACAGCGTGGCTTCGTAGTACAAGAGTGTGGGTACTAGACCGGCCTGCCTGCAGTCTAGACCTGTCTCCAATTGAAAATGTGCGGCGCATTATGAAGCGTAAAATACGAGAACGGAGACCCCGGTCTGTTGAACTGCTCAAGCTGTACATCGAGCAAGAATGGGAAAGAATTCCACCTACAAAGCTTCAACAATTCGTGTCCTCAGTTCCCAAACGTTGATTGAATGTTGTTCAAAGAAAAGGTGACGTAACACCGTGGTAAACATGACCCCGTCCCAGCTTTTTGGGAACGGGTTGCAGCCATAACATTCAAAGTTCAGGATTATTTGCTAAAAACAATCAAGTTGATCAGTTTGAAGATGAAATATCTCGTCTTTGTAGTGGGAAAGATAGGTTGAACATGATTTGCAAATCATTGGATTCTGTTTAACAGAACGTCCCAACTTCATTGGAATTGTGGTTGTATAATTACAGAAATCATAATCAAGCAATGAAGTCTGTATTTTTTTAAGAAAAACTATTATTAGAGGTACAGATTATTTTCCTGTTTTTTAGGTGTTTTTTGTGGCTTAAGAGTAGAGGTGCAATAATCTATTTTGATAATCGATGAATCAGTTAGAGACTTCGTTTAACTTAAAATTGTCCAAATCTTCAGAATTTCAGCCTCTCAACTTGACTTGATAATATTTTTAGATTTCTGTAGTCCTCCATGAAGGCGGCCTGATTACCTTTGTGTTTTTCCAAATAAAACATTTGCAAACATCAGCTTTTACTTTGGAAAACAATGATCAGAAATTTAGCAGACTTTCTGACATACATTATTACGGACCAAACCAGTAAATCATCGTCAATTTATGTCAGTCAATTAGAAATTATTTCTGCTTTTGAATAAAAGGAAGGAAATTTCAAATTTTGTTTTATCTGATTGTTGGATTAATTCCAAAAATAATCAACAGCTTCATCGATTATTAAAATAATCGTTAACTGCAGCCCTAATTAGGAGAATAAAATGTCATTGTAATTCACTTGCTTCAAATATTACTTTCGTCTCTCATTAAACTTGGACTTTGATACTATATTATAATTTTATCTTGGGAAAACAACTTTATTTTTGTAATATTACGACTTTTTATTCTGACAAAATATATTTTTTCTTGTAATGACTACGTTTTTGTTTTTTTATTTCAAATAAGACTTTATTCTTCCAATATTACAACTTTTTTTTTTTTTTTTTTTTTTTTACATTTAGGAGGTACACATGGTAGTTCTGTTTAATTTGAGAATCTAATTTTAAGAACGATGCCTTGGAAAAAAAAAAATTCTCCTGTAACGACACCCTGGACCCAAAACGTTTGAGAAACCCCGATAACGAGAACTAATGTCAAATTAATATTCATGTTCTAAGTTTTGTTTCTCTGGTCTCCTTAGCTTTGGAAGGCAAAAAGTCACATTTAAGGCTTCAACAAATATGGAGAGAATGAGAGAGAGAGAGAGAGAGAGAGAGTGGAGCGATGGATTATGGGAAAACTCACCTGCTGGTGAGGGATCATGGAAATGCCGGCATCAATTCTCGGCGTTGGCATGACAACAGGACGCTTCGACCTACACGGAGACAGAAAAAATATTCATTTGACTGACAGAAAATGTCCTGTTTTGAAAGGTGGCAATGGAAGATTAATGTGCTGAAATGTGACTTTATCAGACATTTTATAAATATATTCGCGACTTCAATATCTACAGTATCTATCAATCGACACTGCAAAAACGCAAAATCTTACCTACTGAATTAATCTTATTTGTAGTGAAAAAATTTATCTTACTGTACTTTTTAAAGACACTTTTGACAACAAGACCGGTTTATTTTAAAGAATCTTATCAAGTCAATTATAGTAGTTCCATTGGCAGATTTTTTCACTTCAAACAAAACATTTTGTCCCTAAAATAAGTGAATAAAATCTGCCAATGCAACGACTATAATTGACTTGTATCAGTTTTTTTTGTCTTGCTGAAAATTTGCAAAAAACAGCAAAAGCTGTCTAAAAATGAGTAGCGTAGGATGTTTCACTAGAAATAAGAGGAATTCACTCGGTAGGATTTTGCATCTCGCTCTCTCTGTCCAGGTTGTTGCTTGAAACGAGTGAGCTGATTTCATCATTGCTTCTTCTCCCGTGCTGACTTTGTGCAACGGCTCCTCTGCGGGCGTCATGGAAAAGCTCCAGAAAGTCAAGCGTTTTACTTTTGAGGCAGAAGAGCTAGAAAAAATAGACGCTGACCCCGAGCTGAACGAGCGTGCCGACAAACATCTTCGTCCCCACACGCTCAACACGCTCTGAACGCGCTCGCTGGGGGAGGACAAAATCCATCTCCATCCCCATCCTCATCCTCAACATTGCGTCTTATCTGCATGACCCGAAGCGCTGCCGCTTGGTTATGAGACGGCGCTCGGAGCTCAGCGTGCGCCGACATTCATTTCCTCGCTCAACATGTCAGATCTTATCTGTGGAAAAAAAAGCTTGGGGGCGAGCGGGAGGCCACGTCCGCATCAATGCCGCTGCCCTCTTTGCGGACCAGTTACAGGAGGCCACATCCACCTTGACACAGCTTCCCTCGTAGTTATTTTATTGATTGAGCTCGATTTGACCGTGCGAGGCAATTGAGAAGATTTGTATCTGTCGTGCCGACCTGGAAATAGACAGCAATGTAAAACAAAGCAAAATATAAGCAATTACAAATACAGCGACGAAAAAAACTACAGTTTGATATGGTTAGATCCATCCATCCATTTTCCGTGCCGCTTCTCCTCACTCGGGTGGCGGGCGTGCCGGTGCCTATCCCAGCCATCTTTTGGGCGAGAGGCGGCGTACACCCCGAACTGGTCGGCAGCCAATCGCGGGGCACATACAAACAAAAAAACACTTGCACTCACATTCACATCTACGGGCAATTTAGAGTTTTCAATCAACCTACCGCGCAAATTTTTGGGATGTGCCCGGAGAAAACCCATACAGGCGATTTGAACCCCGGTCCTCAGAACTGTGAGACAGATATGCTAACCAATCGCCCACCGTGCCGCCTGATACAGTTACAAAGTTGCATAATACAGTGGACCCCCGCTGTGTGGGGGGTGAGAGTTAAAACCACGAATAGTTAAAGTCTACAAAAACTGACAGTATAATTGCCACGAACACACACAAACGGGAATAAGGAAGGAAGGGATTGGGTGTAAAAAAGACAAAAATTGAAAAAAAACATTGGGCAAAAAAATGCAAATAAGCAGGGGTCGGGTAAAATAACAAAAAGGTTCAAAAGAGGATCAAAACAGATGCAGTCATCACGTACAGTCTCCCTCGCTAACTTTTGAAACGAAGACATTGCGATGAATGAGGGGATTTTTCGGATTTGTTGCACTGTTCCAGTGGTTTGGGGCGGAAAAATGAAAAGGGGGTCAATAAACGAGAGGAACGGAGCGTGCTGGTGCTGGTATGCGTGGTGAGCAGAGAGCCATGATATGGCGGCGTCTTGCGGATGAGGGTTTTATCGATAAACAAGACGGAATAGTGAATTTGTCTGCATGAAGATAGAAGGCCAATTAGCTGGGGAGTTTTCCTATGGGCAAGTAGAACGAACATTTAAAGTATTTCAAATATGACCCTCTACAAAAATGTTGAATGTAACTCGATGGTTTAAAAAAAAAAAAAAAGTATATTGACAAAACGTATACACAGCTCACAGGTTTGAGGAACATTTACCAAAGCGACTGACCCGATCTCACAAATAGGGCTCCTGCTAGCAAATATTTTGACAATCGAGTATTCTATCGATTATCTGGATAGTCGGGTATTATTTCCGTCCACCTGGGGTCGCCATCCACACGTTCTACTGAAGTATCTGTGACTTTTACGCGTGTATGGCTTTCAACAAATTCCTGGTGTGTTTTTGGCAAATAAAGATTGTATGGAACATTTTGCACGTGTCCACCCTGTCATTATGGTGGAACCGCGCCTTTAAGAAACCCTCTGATGTTTCCAGTCACAGTACGACCAGCACGTTGTCTTTTTTCACTTGAGGCTGAAACAGTGTTGTCAATCTTAACGTCTACTCTGTCATAGTGAAATATCAATTGACATAAAAACCTTTCCGAAATTCAAAATGTATTTTTTTGTTGTAACTCAGGTCAAAAGTGTACAAACAATGTACAAACGAGCACAACGTCTTCGGCATTTGACTTGGCGATTGCCTTCCACCTTCCTTTCGTATCGTGCACAAAACAAGGTGGAAATGGTTCCATTCGTGTTGTCTTTACTTAGCGGGAATAAAAGTCACTTTATCTTCCAATCGTGGCGAGAAGGGTTGGGAAAAGTGCCGAAATATAGCAAGCAAATTGCTTTTGTAACGTACCTCCTTCATGTGACATCTTTTCTGCCCAGGGTCAACTTCCTTGCGTGCACGGGGACGCACGAGTCAACAATGTCTTCATATCTGCTCACATCTCCGGGGCGCATATTACGCTTATTATTTGTATTATTACTACTTTTCTTTCCCTCTACCCGCCGTAAGCTGGCGTTCCCGGGAAGAGGAAGAAAATAAAATAAAATAAAAGAGAGGGATGAAACTTTGTTTTCCAGTGAGGTACAAGACACTTGTGAGAACAATGAAGAAGGTAAAAAAAAAATAATAATAATAATAAAATAAAAATACAAACGTCCTCCTGGGACGAGAGATACAATTGAATTGCAATTTCATAACAAGAACAACAATTGTGTGAAATCTGCGCATGAAAGGGGCTCGAGGTTGTTTGTGTCCCGTGTGTCCCATCCATTCCACGTGGACGACGGGACCAGGACGTGAAGTCGAACACCTGACTTTCACTCTTTTGTGTTGAAAGCAAAGTTTATCCGCCACAAAATTGGCAATAACTGCTTGCAGCGTTTGTGCTTTTTCTAAAACACCCTGAGATGCCACAAGATGGCGCCGAAGACCTGCCTAATAAGAAAGTAGTACATTGGCGTCAAGGAACTATATTGAAGTAATACATCTTGACTGAGACATGAAAGCGGAGACGTTTAGCCTGGGTTGTTAGTGGAAGAAGAGACAAAAGAGTCTTTGTGCATGCACTTCGGGTGTATTTTTTCACAAAATCATCTGTAAGTCATTTTTTTGAAGGTTAATGTTACAGGATGATTTTCAAATGATATTGACTGACTGAGTTCCACAAATTGCCATCCGTCGCGATCTTACTGAATGTTATGTTTTGATTGGCTTTTTCATTTTGTTCTTTAGTAATTAGCAGTCGATCAAAACCACCGATTTCTGACCCAAAAGTGACGAAAACGAGCTTTTGGTGGAAAGAAACATGGCAACTGGAAGTGACCTTGACGTTAATATTTGACGCTTATGTCATACCTCAAACTATCAAACAACAAAAACAAGGCCGAAAAAGCACTTAAAATATTTATAGATGTACAACTAAGAAACTTGCCATGAACGACGCTGACTCGCCGCATGGCTTGAGTTGAACGTCAGCAGCTTTTTTACATGGCGTTCGCCGCTCTCGCCATGAACCGCATCATCTTTTCTCCCGATCCCAACGGGTACTTTCTACTATTTACAGTGTCACATGCTTTGTTATCATACATATACATATTGTGTTGGAGTGTGAGGTGCCTGCTCTCGTCCCACCTCCAACGTGTCGGCATTTCTCTCGCTCATAATCGACGTGACGAGCTGAGATTCACCGCCTAGTTAGTCTCTTCCACTCAAAAGCTGTGCTGATCTCAAAACCAAACCAACGCAACGCCGCCATCTACTGGCACCTGTTTGTCCTTACGGTTCTATAATATAGAAGCTTGAATTTCACAGACGAGCTGGGAGAGAGCCTCTTCCACGCCTACCTGATGAAAAACCTATTTGACGGATACTGTAGATTGATCGGTAGCAGAAAACGGTTGAATTCCGGCTGACAAATTTAAACGTCAACGGCAGTGAATGAGCTCAAGTGGATTTGGGATTTAGTTTGCGGTATATTTACGGTACTGCTAATATTGCCAACGATACACCTTTTTACGGGGCTGTCAAGTACTGGCGTTTTTTTCGCAATTTGCGGCAGGTCCCTGTGATACTGTATGTCGCGTCGGCGTGAAAGCGCAACGTTATTGCAATGTCCTGCTCGGCTGGCTTCCATCTTAAAGGCACTGGTGCAAAAACCTCAGAGTGACCAGTTGTTCACTTTCAATTTTCTTACTTGGTCATGGTGAGCGCCAGGTTGTAGGTGGCCATCTTGATCTTGTTCTGGGCCTCCAGGTGGGTCATGCCCTCCGTGCACACGCCGTCGATGGCCATGATGACGTCTCCCTGAACCAGGTTGGCGTGCGCCGCCTTGCTGCCCGGCGTGATCTGAACAAAATCCGCACACGTAAACACGAATCAATAAGCAATGGTTAGAAGCCGGAGTCAGGTGGTTTGCGCGTCAGTATCCGGATGCGAGTTGTGGCCGACAACCGGCGATGCCGGTAACGCTTACGATCACTCTCAAAATCCGCCATTTTGAGTAACGAGCGAAGTAACGCGTTACTTTTCCCGGGGAAGTATTTAGACTGCAATCCAACAACAGTTACTTTTGCATCATCAATGGCTCTCAGCAAACACTAATTTGTAGCTGGTGATTCAAAGAACGAGGCGTCCAGATGCGCAGACGCATTTAACCGAGAGCGCCCTTTTTTCCAACGAATAGAAGAAAGCCATTGGGAAGTGATTGTTGATTCTACAATGTACAGTGACGGTGCAGTCTCATAAAAATGCAAAGAAATGCCCGACTTCACTTTCGCCACTCTATTTTTGTTCTTTGCCTGAGTAAAAAGTGTATTTGATTGTTCTTGCATTTTTATTGACACATTAAGAACACAGTTTTCCTGGTGTGTTAAACGCGCAATGCATTGTGAGTTAATTATTGATCCCGAGTGCGCGATCATCAATCGGTCGTGGAGGGTAAGGACTGACTCACTGAAGGACTTACGATACCTTAGCTTAAATCAGATTGACAATGAAACTTCAAAAGTGACTTTTGAAATCAAGTAATCAGCAATGTAACTAAGTTACTTTTAAGCTAGAGTAATCAGTAACGTAACTAACTGTGGCAACACTGCCTACAATAGCTCCTTGCGCGTGTTCTCATTTTGTATTCGCGTGTTTGTCATGCTCAATAAACGGCTAAAAGTACATCAGCAACTGTGGCTCTCCTTGCCCACATTCGAGGGCATCACAGAACTTTATTTGCGCCATTTTATTCACGTCACTCCTACGACGGTGGCGTATCTGATGCTCGCTTGTAACTTACATTTTGGCTCGTAACATGAAGCAAAGGTTTTGACCGAGCAAAACCTCGTATCTGGAAAAACGCGCAAGTTGGCCCACTTGTAAGTCAAGGTACCACCGGAAAGGTTATAGCAAACTTTGGACCATTACAAAATTATTTACCAACAAATTAAAAAAAAAAAAAAAAAAAAAACACAACAACAAAACGATCCCCTCCGTCTTTTCTTTTCACCCACAAACAAAATGAATTTACGAAACGTTTCTTCTCCGACCAAAAATATTTTTCCCAAAGTAATATTTTCCCCCCAAAAAGTTTTTTTTTTTTAAATAAAAAAAATCTCCTAAAAAAATTTTCATATAAAAAAAGACTCCAACAAATTTAAAATAGTCACTGAAAAAATTGTCCCTAGAGGGGTCAAGATTTTTGTCTAATAGGTTTCACAATTTTATCATTTTTGAAATTGATTTTCCTGAAAAAATAATACTACGCTTCTTGCAAGTGAACAGGAATGAGTTTATACCATCAACCATTCATGGCAGCCATTGTGTGACATAAGACATGCACCCAAAAGCAACAGATGTCCTGTCGCCACCAAAATGAAACGATGAGAAAGCAGATGATTATCGTGATTATTGTGTGGCTGACAGGGACGAGAGTCCAGCGTGTCCACAATTTTACCTAAGCAGAGCGGATCATCGGCCGGCCTCGCCGGCGCCGCCCTGTGAAGCCTGCACAGTTGTCAACACACACACACACACACACACACACACACACACACACTCTTTTTTCCCCCCCAAAAACCCCCCTTTGTCGTCACTGTGCTATTTGCAGCCACTGACCCAAGAGTCACCACCTCTGAACTTTCCACCTGGAAGAGTCTTTTAAGAACTAGATGGAATAGAACCATTTGAGAAAGACAAATGTGGCCAGTATCCATGAGTTGATTTTCTACCGCGCTGCAGACTGTATTTTTATGGCTTGGCAGCGGCTGAAAGTCGTTCGCTTAAAACCTGGAAAGGCCGTGTTGCTGTATCATTTTGATTACTTGTCAAATGAATCTGTAGGTCAAGGGAAATCTGGATCTTTTGGGTCATTTGCTTCCGCGCTTAGACCACTTAGAAACAGAACATGCTGCATTTGACCCTCTGCTAATGAAATAAAAATAATCGGTC
The DNA here is from genome assembly GCF_024500275.1 of Phycodurus eques. Taxonomy (NCBI): domain Eukaryota; kingdom Metazoa; phylum Chordata; class Actinopteri; order Syngnathiformes; family Syngnathidae; genus Phycodurus; species Phycodurus eques. The sequence goes on from NC_084535.1 coordinate 1,432,464, forward strand.
TTTCTAAAGTGCAACTGTGAAGGTTTAGCCCCGGGATGGCCCGACCAACTGAGTGTTTCTGAGTAAACTAAAAATATCTGCAATATCTTTTGGAGGTTATTGCGGCTATCTTAAAGTAACTACGGTGACCCTGCGCAATTGTAACAGTAGATGCGAACATCGGAGATAACCGATAAGACGTGAGTGTGTGTCGCGCGTGTGTGCGCGCTGGCTGACCTTCCGTGGCTAAAAACGGCAGCGTGCCTGTCAACAGTTGGGCCGTAACGGCGGCGCTGTGCAGAGGGAGCCGCTCGGTCCGCTGGCTTACTTGGAGTGGACGGTTAACGTCGACGTACTGTACGTGTACAGCACGCGCATCCGATTTGCTCAGACTTGGAATCCATACATAAATATTTGACTAGAATTTTTTGCTCAAGCAAAGTTTTGTAAGTGTGTCTCAAACAGGTGGGTTGCAGATAGTTTGTCATAAATTACTTTCAAATAGTGCATGTGCAAAATAAGATTTTTGTTCTTTTAATGACAGCCAGGCGTTAGCAACGTCTGCCTCACGGTTAGGAGGTTCTGAGTTCAAATCTGTGATCAGGGCTTCCTGTGTGGAGTTTGCGCGTCGTCGTTTTTTTTCTTCCTCATTCCAAACACATCCACATGTTAGCTTTATTCGAGGTGAACAAATAGTCTACAGGTGTGATTGTGACTAGGAACGTTTGTGTATATGAGACATGTATATTAAAAAAAAAAAAAAAAACAGCTAACAAAGACTCAGAAATTGCCTTTTAACATTTTTTTGACATGTGTTATAACAATACAATACTGGGTAAAGGTTCAAAGTCACTGTTAGATTTGTAGTTGTTTCAGTCAGTTTTTTAATACACTACACAAACACAGGAAGCATTTTTTCAGCATTAATCACACCCAAAAATGTACACATCGCTATAGTGTATGCAAAACGCCATCCATCCATTCTCTGAACCGCTTATCCTCACAAGTCGCAGGTCCATCATTTGCAATTGACAAAAAAATGTTAGTTTTTTTTTTTTAAACAGAAAAATAAATACCTTTGAGGATTTAATGTCATACAAATCTAATTAACAGCTGCTATCACTCGCTACTTGGTGGGTGGAAGCATCAAGGAATGCTGTCTGTTTTTAAGGGTGGCAAATCTCTGTCGTGCTAAGATGCTGAAGTGTCTTTTTTGAATGACATTAGTGAAATTAGGAATACTTCCCCTTCAAAATACACCCCAAAAATACATTGCAACAATTAACAACGGATCAATATAGAGCAGTGTTTCTTCGAACCCCAGGGGTTCGGCGAGGCAGTCGCTGGGGTTCAACGGAAGACTCGACACACACCGTGTGATGCGTGCGCGCATGTCTCCGTGAAAACCTTTTGAACGGCATTTCAACTCGCTGCGCCTGGAGTTGAAATGCTCGGAAATTTAACAACATTTCAACGATACACTTGAGTTGAATAGCAGTGCTGTGGTGTCAGACAGCGCCTCCAATCATAAAAAAGAGCCCCCAAAAAAATCTACTCTTACCTATGAACCCTTCTCCAGGATTGTAGAACTAACATCAAGAAAAGGAACAGAATTTGTTGTGAATTTTCACAACGAAGTCCATTCGTCATATGAGAGTGGCACTGACCAGGGGAAATGGCAACGGCACAATTCACATTCACTTGCAGTCAATATTTATTGAATTGAACTTTTGTTTTTGTTTTTTGTGAGATTCATATTTGGTTGGTTTTATTCTTTTAACACAAAGATTTTGAGTGCAACTGATGCGTGGTTCATTTTGTGCATGACCTGGATGACTGAGAATCTACACTGACATGACAATAAAATATATACATACCCCTTTTGAATTTGAAATAAACCGTATTTTGTTTTTCCAATTAGGAAGTGTTCTGTGAACTCCAGATGAAATTTGCGGGGTTCCGTACCTCCAACGAGGTTAAGAACCACTGATATAGAAGCTAATGGCATGACTTTGGCTCACAACACAATACGTGATTGCTCCCATGTACTTTTGAAGTGGCAGATATTTTATTTGGAGTGCATTTGTGACTAAAATCCATTTTCTAATCCTTCATCTCCAAAATAAAATGTCTTACACGATGCACCTTGACTGAAATGTTTCAGATTTCATTTCCATATTGCATTCCATGTGATTCCTGGACTGCAGAAGGTCCAATGCTACAGCGGAGTATATTTTCAAATTAGAGTGGACCCCCACATACTTGCAGTTTGTCATCCCCTGATTCGAATATATCCATGGATTTTTTTTCAATTTTATTTTCATTTTTTTCTCATTTGTTTCCCCAATCTTTTTCTTTTTTTCTTTTTTTTGGGGGGAACCAATCCCCAGAATGCTTATTGGTAGTTTATCCTCACTTATTCAAGAATCTTTGGAGGGAGGGTTCAAAAAAATTGTGAAAAAAAAGTGCCATTTTTTTTGTTTGTTTTCAATCAAACAACCAAATCATTGAGAACAATTGAAGCCCCCCTAAAATAGGCCTAACGATGCCACTGAGCTATGGCTTGGTTTGAGTTCTATTCAAATATGTTCAAACTTAATGACAGTCAAAACGACTGATCTTTGATATTTGCACATTCAATTAATACTTTTTCTACTGTATATACCATTTTTTTTTTTTTTTTTTTCTAGCACCGCGGGGCCTTGAGTACCGTAATTTCAATCCTCTGTATGTGTTACGCTCTGTATGTGAAGACTTGCGTCCCAGAGTAAGAATGTCTGTTTTATCCAATGTTAGCATTGTCAGATGTCATGAAAACGCAATTATGGATTTGATTGTTTGACGTTTGGGCCCCGTTTTCCTTTCAATTCAGTCCGTTAGATGGTTGCAGCCGCAACTCCATTTACCGTACTGACTGATTTGGGCAAGTGGCCTGCAAATGTCTGCTCATCGGGCATCCCGAAACCTCAAAACCTCCGAACCTGAAATGAAAGCGTCTCGATCGGAACGGGCCGAGGAGCTGACGTCGTACTTGAGCTTGTGGAGTCGTATTAGATGTAAAGATGAGCAATGAAATATCGGACGAGGGTGCAGCTCCTCACATTCTACGAAGTCAGACCCGAGCATAGCAGCTGAGAGATTTCCCACCGAGCGCCGGAGTCAGTTATGACAGCGATACCAGTGCGGATTAAAAGAGCAGATGACTTTCGAGATCCTCACATTTGTCGACGTGAGCAGGAAGACAAAAATAAACATCGACAATAAAGCGCAGCCAAGTGGTCAAATTTGTGACGTGAAAAGGACGGAAAGAATACTTGAAAACATTTCGCTAATTTAGCAACATAAGGGGAGCGAGCCACGGTTTCCACAGAATTTGTCTTTCCGAAACGGACGCCAGTCATCGAGCCTGTGCCTTTCAGACCCGACCCAGCGAACGGGTACTACTGCGTCTGTGCGAGGTTCGACAAAAAAAAAACGTATGATGTATAAAGTAGTCGCGGGTCCTAAAGCATTCACCATTCAACTGTAGTAGTCAGGAACGGCCGACCCGCGGAAATGAGAGCGGCGGCCTCTGGACAAACGTTTAAATGTCGACTTCAGACTTATTTCTACACAGCTTTTGGTTAACCACACCGAGTATGCAATTAGTCTTTTGTCCGGCCTCCCCTCCTGACATCTGAATTTTGGCCTATTTGACTGCCGGTTCTCCCGCGCCGCGTCATCAAACGGACTTGAACTTAACATTGTATCGCATCCATTTCGCATATTACGTGACTCATGTTGTCCACTCAGCATCCAATGCAGCCTGATCATTCCTCCATCTGTGATCCTATGTCAAGGGTTCTTCGGTTTTCCTCGAAATGGGCACACTCATATCTCATTCAGGGTCCCCTGGGGGACCGACACCAGGTACGGCGGGGCGGGCGCCGGGCCGAGCGCCGACACGTTTGTCCCGGTTTCGGGTCTGGTCGCATCAAACTCCGACTGTGGACCAGGCATACCTTTAACGCAGTAGACTACATCTTCGTTGGAATACGAGAATATGATTTGACTTTGATATGTCATCGTGTTGTGGTCTGGTTTCAGGCACCGCAGCCCATATCTTCAAAGGATTTGCTGTACTGAGGAGATGATCAAGCGTCAAGAACCTTGACGTTTCTGACTTGTTTGGTTCAAATGATCAAAATGATCGGTGAGCAAAAGCGGAACATTCCAGCAAAAACACACGAAGAACATCTTTGGTGAGTTTACAACCGGCCGCTGGCTCACAGGCCCCTTCGTCATCAACTCATTTCCCGGGATAATCCTAAATCCGAGTGATGAGCGCCGAGCCCCAGAGGATTTCGGGAGCGTCTGGGATGGCTTTTGATCATTGCGCCGCTTCATTACGGCCACGTGGCAGAGTCCACGGTGCCCTGATATTGGCTGGCGAACGGGCCCCGCGCCGATGTCACGGATGCTAATGCTACGGCTAGGATCGTCTTCCATGTTTGGAGAGGCACCTGCCGTACAATGTCCGTCAACATCGAAGAAAACGTTCATCTTAATTTTCTCACACATTCAGCGACACAACTTCATTATAATCACATCTGTTTCAAGGTCCTCTTCCGTCAGAATCGATTTGTTTTCTCATGTTTTATGTGCAGCATACTGTAGGTCAAAATGGATCTGGGACACGGTTTGACGATCGAATGCAAAACGATTGGCTCGGATGACGCCCCGCCTTCTGCACGCCGCTGGAACAGAGACACTTCAGGTAAATGTAGCTCTTTATTATGTTCGAGAGAAGGAGCTAAACAGTTGGCTTCGTCCACTACTCCGGAGCCTTGCTCCAAGTGCAGTGCGTAGCATTTAACAGAGACACTTTATTAACAGAGTCTTTATTATGTTTGCTAGCCCGTGAGCTAACGAACGAGCGAGCTAAAGTCAGCGCCTTGCTCCAACTTGTTGCGTGTGTTCGTCCCCAATTAACACACATAAAGGTTGACCGTTTATGAAGCATAAAGTCAGCAGCACACCTTTTTCAGTCAGTAGTTGACTAGAGGAATTTGAATTTGATTGACAGGTGAAGGGCTTTTCAGGATTTCAGAGCCATAAAAAAAAAAAAAAAAAAAACAACAACAATATTATCGTTTATAGTGATTTGTGTTTTTGGAAAAATCTATCGTCCTAAAATGTGTGCGGCCGTTTCACAGGAGGACATCAATGTGGCACAAACGAGCGGGTACAAATAACCGCACGGTCAAACGCTTGCGAGGGACGAGAGTGTGAACCTTGCGCAGAAAATGCGATATCGCTACGAATGCTTGGCCTACCCGAGCAGATGCCGTGATATGGACCAATCAGAGGCGAGCTGTTTTCCATACTTCAATTGGGTAAGATGAGCGAGCCAATCAGAGCAAAGCTCATTTACATGTCGCATAACAACGAGAAATTGGACTGTCTCAAATGCCAGGCAGAAAATTGAATAGAAATTGAATAGCTTGAAAAAGGGCATTTGGGGCACTTCTGCCCCAAATGATCACGCAAAGCCGATAAGAGGACACAATTAAATCGAAAGACCGTGATGAAAGGGGACCTCTGATATTGCAACAGCTTACATGGAGCACGCCATACTCCACTTTATATGCAATCCACCTTGAATGTACCGTACTGCACACACTACACCTATGTCAGATGGATGTCGTCATTTCGCCAGGGATCGCCAACCTTTTTCACATACTTCTTGGGTAACGACTTATGCGAAAGGCTAACGGTTTGATACACACTTTTGAAAGATATAATCATGTTATTATTCATCATTAATGCTGCCAACCTAGTGAGGATAAACAATACAGAAAATGGATGGATGGATATTCAGCTGTGTGATGAAAAATCAGCGTAACAGAGGTTCTCAAACTTATCACACCAAGTAGCACCTCCAACAATACTCACAGTAACTCTCCAAGTGCCACCGTTATGATCAACGTTACAATACAGTAATGTAGTAGGCCCAAGTGTCCATCAAAAAACTCATGCAGAGGTTTTATTCCTGTATTTATTGTAAGCTAACACTGACAGTACACCAAATTTTAACATTAACACTGAGCTTAAATATAAGTGAAAGTATTACTTCATGATTAAAAAATATATATTGCGCATAAAAGTTTTAGAAAAGAAAAGAAACAAAAATCACACTTCAATGTTTGAAAAATAAAAGGTTCATAAAACTCAAAAGCAAATGTATTGTCCTGTACTTAAACGTTAAATATAACGGAAGTGTACATTACTGGATTAAAAGATTGAGCAGGCTCTATGCTCGTCGCGACAAGCTTCATTTTTATACGTTTGAATGTAGTTCAAATTGAAAATGCTGCCGATTTTATTTGTATTTAATCCATTGATTCCTCCGCGCACCACTAGGCAGGAGCCCATGTAGCACCAGCGGAGAGACGAAACATTCCCAAAACACAAGAGAGCATCCCGATTTCGGCCTTTCAGCTGGTCTATTCCGGGCGCACGTGAAACCAACACCGCTTCCACTTTTAGGCCCCCACGGATCCGTTTCGCCCCCCACGCCCGCTGACAAATGCCGGCAGCCGCCACGCCCCCGTGCGCCCCCATACCACGCCACCCCGACACCTCGCTTGTGACCCCGAAAGACTTCAGACGGCAGGACACAAACCCCCAACGAACGAAGAACCCACTTGTTCATACTTGAACCATTTTTTTTGACTTTTTGGAGTTCACACCATCTTGTGTGCTTTGAGACCAGAACGAAGACCACCCGTGAAGGATGGAGGAGAACCAATAGGAAACCACCATGGTTTATTGAACACCATGCGGAGCCAATCACAGTTGATTCCCAATGATTGGCTGTACCTTGTACATTTGTGTGTATATGTTTTGCTCGTGCCTTTCCTGCTATACTGTGGTACCTTGACTTACGAGTGTAGGTGCACCAATTAATCGATTAATCAACAAATAATCAATTATCAAATTAATCGACAACCGTTTTGCTTATCGATTGATCGTTTAGAGAGCTCGTTGAACATAAAATTGTCCAAATCATCGGAGTTCAGCCTCTCAACAGTAAATATTCTCAAATTTCTGTATTCCTCCATGAAAGCAGACTGATTACATACAATAATGACGTAATTAAATAGAATCGGGTTTTATAAAAATGAAATAAAGTCAATTGATGGAAGGGGACCTTTAAGCGTTATAACACGGGTATAAAGGGTGTAGGTGTGGGTTTTTTTAGCCTGTCTATGCGGTTTTGTATTATGTGTTAGCATTAAGCTCGCGGAGGTTATGTGGTTGTTTCACAGTCTCTTTGTTCTATGTTTAATTTGACGTTAAATTGCAACTTGGAGAATTGTTCACTGATTCTATCTGGCAAATTCTATCTGGCAAATTGCTGCTTGTTGTAAAGTGAGTTGAGTCAATGCCAACAAACGGCGCTTGCATCTCAATTTTGTGCTCTCAAGTCAAAGGAAAAAATCCTCCTAGCGGGGGCCACTCGTATCTCAAGGCACCACTAGCAGACTCTATAAATAAAGACGTTTCTAATCTCAAGAAGAAGAGCTACAATTTTCCTCCAAGAAGAAGAAGCTGAGAGTCCTCTTACCCTGGAGATGGTCAGTGGCATGTTGAAGTCCTTCCCTCCCTGGAGCCGGAACCCCCAAGGTCCGGGCCCGGGCAGCGACACCGTGTACGCGCTCATGTTCCAAACGGGGGAAAAGCTCCTTTTTCCTAAAAGTGGGGTGACAGCCTTTTTTCTTTTTTTGGGTGGGGGTTAGGGGTTGTCTTGGCTCAGGGGTCTACGAGGGCCAGAGCGGCGGGACGCGAGGGAGGGCCGGCGGCCTCTGAGGGCAGAAGAAGAAGAAGAAGAAGAAGAAGACGTGAACACAACGAAGAAGTGCGAGGAGGAAGACGAGGACTCGCCTGCTCGGACGAGCTGAAGTGACAGACTAAGAATAGACGCAGATAACCGGGTGGCACGGGGGGGTTCTGAAGGAAGGGGGGGTGGGGGGTGGACTTATATGGCATGAAAGGGGACACCCGCCACGGCAAGCTCGCCGTGATTCACCAGCGCTAATATAGACCCGGTTGATTCTTCTAGAACCCCCCCCCCCCCCGCCCCATCTGGACCAGCCTTTAGGGTCTCTTCCGATGGGCGAGGCCAGGATGCGATCGTAAAACAACAAAAAGGTCACGCGCAAAAAGTGAAGGGACGCCGTTGGCAAAAGGTCACATGGCCTATTAGTCAGAGGTTGACAGTTTGATTCCCGCGTTGAATTATCACCACTGTGACACGCCTTCTAGCATTCCCAAAGAAAGGACCCGACCGGTTCGTCAGATTGTTGATTTGTGATGCTTTTTTTAAACACATTAAAACATTACAACATAAGACAAAACTAATGACATTCAAACAAACATTTCCCCCCCCCAAAAAAACATTATCAGATTTTGGTCTGTTAAAGTGCGTCGGCAACTGCGGCTCTTCTTGTCCACATGCGAGGTCATGAGAGGTGCAACAGTCGACAACGATTAATCGGCAACTGATCAATTATCAAATTAATCGACAACTATTTTGATCATTGTTTAATCGTTTATTGACCTCGATTAACTTCAAATTGTGCAAATCCTTGGAATGTTAGCATCTCAACAGTAACTATTCTCCGATTTCTGTAGTCCTCCAGGAAAGTAGACCGATTACACTGGGTTACAAAAACAATTTCTTCGTAAATTGTCTGTTTTTTCAACTAATTCGGGACAATTTTGCACCACAGAATCGCACTTGCTCAGGGCAGGTTTTTTTATTCCAAATTGTTAACAGTTCATGAATCAAATGTTACAAACTTTGCCTACTGTAAACTGAATAGTAGACATCGATAGAAGTAAGTACCTGAAAATGGAATGTTACGTCATCATTGTTCAAAATTCAAGGCAGGAAACTCTGTTTATTGGATGTTAACCTGATTGAGCAAAATTAATGTGATATTTGGATTCAGCATATCAAAATTGTCCGAAATTAGCTCAAACATCTTAGAAAATGAATTTGTTGTTATCCTGTGTTATTTTTGTGTTTTTTTCAAAATGAGACATTTGTAAAGATCTGTTTTTACATTTGTGTATTTTCTGAACTGTTCATTTGAAATAATGTCCTGTTTTTTAATAAAGGAATGGAAATTAAAACGTTGTTTTGTCCAGATTATTCAATTAAGATTAAGATAATCTTTAGTGGCAGCCCTAGAGTAACATAATTGCTCCATTTTTTTCTCCCACTTCACTCTAACGGCGGCGTATGTGAATGTCGCTCGTAAGTCAAACTTTGGCTCGCAACACAGAGCAAAATAAATAAATAAAAATCGACCAAGCGACGGCTCGTAACTGGGAAAAACTGTAATTCCAGGTACTACTGGATCTCCTCCTTCCATGTTTATTTTATGTTCATCTTCTACTTCCCGACTGCGATATGACGCATGTTTACGTGCTCATTAAAGGTCACGTATTTTGGCTATTTCAACCTCCATAGAGTGACGCTCTAACATGGACTTCCTATGAAAGTGTCTATTTAACTTCAAAAAACCTCTTGGTTTTGTGATACAAGTGTCCAGAAAAGGCCCTCTCGTAGCTCTGACAGCTACTTCTGTTTGACCCAGTTTTGTATCTGCTTTGTCCATATTTGGCTTTCCTCTGATTGGTTGCCACTTGTGAGCGCACACGCGTTTGTTATGTCGACAGCGCTGGCGTGGGAGCAGAGAGGTAGGCGGAGATCTTCGCCCGTGACGTAGATAAGCTCGAGAAATTCCAACGAGCTGATTTCAGGCCTCTCGGCAGAAAGAATGTCTGGAACTCAGGAATGCGTGGACGATTTCAATTCGTATTTCACATGTTTGCTGAGGCACCATAGAGACAATATTACATCGCAAATACTCGGAAAAGTTGGTTTGGCAAAATATGGGACCTTTAAGTAGCCTCCAGCGATAAAATAGAGACTGGGGTTTTTTTCACATTAAAAAGCACAATGTATTTTTATTGTACCTTTTACAGATAAAAGGCACAAAGTGCTTTTATAAGACAGATGACAAATACACAAAATTCAAAAGTAAAAGTGGGATTTAAAAAAACTAAAAAATAAAACAGAAAGGGGCGGCACGGCGGCCGACTGGTTAGAGCGTCAGCCTCACAGTTCTGAGGACCCGGGTTCGATCCCCGGCCCCGCCTGTGTGGAGTTCGCGTGTTCGCCCCGTTCCTGCGTGGCTTTTCTCCGGGCACTCCGGTTTCCTCCCACATCCCAAAACCATGCATGAATTGGAGACTCTAAATTGCCCGTAGGCGTGACTGTGAGTGCGAATGGTTGTTTGTTCGTATGTGCCCTGCGATTGGCTGGCAACCAGTTCAGGGCGTACCCCGCCTCCTGCCCGATGACAGCTGGGATCGGCTCCGGCACGCCCGCGACCCGCGTGAGGAGAAGCGCGACAGAAAATGGATGGATGAAAACAGAAAGGATCATAGGTTATGATTTGGGCTGATTCCGATATTTGGCAGAATAAAAGTCCAAAAACCAAATCATCTCAAAAATATATATATATAAACGCTGAAACTTACCCAAAACTTTGTGTTGTTGTTTGTTTGAATATCATTATTAAAAACAAAACAGCAAAAATGGGCAGATTTTTGCCAATATTTTGTTTGTTTGAATGTATCTTTGTCTTATATTGGAATGTGTTAATGTGTATAAAAAAAATAAAAAATAAAATTCTGCTCATATTTGCCGACTCGGTTGGGCCCCGAGTTATAATTATTGAAAAGACCTGGTTAAAAGGTTGACATCGGAGGCACCTGTTTTAATAAATATATTTTAACGTCATTTTTCCCTTCTCAAAGCTTTGGCTGCTTGAATAATGCCACTAAAGTTTTAAAAATCACATTTAGTAGAGAAAAGGTTGCACAAAGTGAGTGAAGCTGAAGTCAACGGTGCGCTTGTTATCCGATTTGGAAACGCTCGATTTTTGTCAATGAGCCACTACAAGCAATTGTGCCCGTCAACTTAATAGCTTTTTATTTTGGCAAGCGTTAAACAACAGGTGGGCACACACGCGCACATGCACACGCACGCAACGGTGTGCTGTCGGTCAGCGTGCCTCGTCCGAATGTCTTCCTGTCAGACACAAATCAAAAATAAAACGTGACTATATTTACAGTATATCTCCTTAACATGGAAGTTTACCCGAACAATTCATTGCGGGACCTGTGTGTTGTGTTACATACTTTGTGTGAGTGTATGTGCGCGCGCGTAACGCAGCAGCTAACATGACCCCCAGTATCAGCGTCTAAGTTTAGACACTTTTGTCACAGGCAGGAATGGCGCCAATGTGGCCTGGATGAGAGATGTTGTATCTGGCCCAGCCGGGACGACCCGCCGGGAGGAACGTCTGAGATAGTTCCCCAAAAGATCCGATTGCTGGGGATGCTTTTACAACCTGAATGTGTGTGGGTAGCACGCGCGCACACACAAACACACACAGACACACAAAAACTAATAAATAGAAAAGTAGTTTCAAGCTCCGTATACAAGCTGAAGTTGAAAATTTGAAAAAGGCATATGAATCGCATTAATAGGGCTCCCTCTAAAGTTTGAAATGGAACATTAATTACATTCGGCAACAAGTTATAAGTTAAAAAAAATATATATTTGCAACAAGTTATAAGTTGAAAAAAATATATTTATTGTATACGCGTGTTTGTTTTGTTACTTTGTTGGCAGTATGTTTCGAAAGACATGTTACTCTATGGTGGGGCAGCTCGAGGTGCAGCAATTAATCGAGTAATTGACTAATCAACAACTAATTTGATAATCTATTAATTGTTCAGAGACCTTGAATAACTTAAAATTGTACGAATCCTCAGAATTTCAGCCTCTCTTTGTGTTGAATCAAAATAATATCTGCTTTTACTTTGGAAAAGAATCTTCAACATTTTTGCCGATTTTCTGACACTACGGACCAAACCGTTAACGGAATCGTAATCATTCGGTTTGTGCATTTTCCACACTTTCAATTTGAAAATCATGTCCCGTTTCTTTAAAAATCACGAAAGTTAAAAAAAACATATTTTAATCGAGTCATCAATTCATAGGAACAAAACATTAAATATAAAAATAAAAAATGTTAAAATTAAAATACAAAAATCGACAGAATAATTATCGATTAAAATAATTGTTAGTTGCAATCCTCCCCCCCCAAAACTCTGTTGAAATTTGGTGCAAACACAGGATTTTCCCACCACCTTTTCTCTTTCTTTTGTTTCAACATATAATTCTAATTTTAAAGTGATTTAAATTGATGTGGTTGCACTTTTGGACCAGCTGCAACTTTTACGTTGTGCTTTTGTGATTTAAGGCTTGGAAAGCACTGTTTAAATCTACTCTTCAATAAAGTTCATTCATACATTATATTGGTTCTTCAACCAATATTTCAGTCTTTGATATTGTTGTTTTATCCTGTAAGGGGCCCTTGAGTTACACAAAATCCTTTTGATTTCTTGTTGTTCCAAAAAAACCTCTTTCTGTTGTCGACTGGGCGAGCGGGTGAGGACCTGCTGCCACCGTCTCCGCCCACCGGCGCCGTACCGCGCGAAGAATTGGGCGCACACGCAACGTAAAATATCACCCAAACCTGATGACGTCAAAGGCAACCTTCGTTGGATTCATGTCACGGTGAGTGCCGGTGGCCGGTGAGGACGAGGACGGTGGTGATGAAGCTAAGGGGATTAGGCGGCAAGAGAAGGACACGAAGAGGAAGTAGAAACAAGTGACCAAGTACCTGCGAGTGTTGTGCCGCCATTGTGGCTTTGCGTCTGTGCTACGGAGCACCTGTTGTGGAGTTTGTGGAGTTGCTAGTTCGTCCCGCGGGGGTCCAGCTCTAGCGGGCGGGGCTCCCCGGCTGTGGGCGGGCAGCGCCGGGGGGTAGGGATAGAGGAGGGGAGGGGGGGGGGGGGGGTGTCTTCCTCTGTGGTGGTATACTTATTGTTCTTCTTCGGTGGTGCAATTCATTGGCGGGCTTTTTATTTAAAGGGGCAGTAACAGCCGGAAGTCTTTGACGCCGTGTGATCATCATTAAATAACTCATTTGGCTACACTACTGTGGAAAAAAAGCATAGCAATACAGTAATAGATATACTGTTGAATGAATAGCTGAAAAGTGTGCGAGTCACTTAGTCAATTTAGAACATGGCAGCATGGTTTCCTTGTGGTTAGCATGTCTGCTACTAGTTCTAGTAGTAGAACTAGTTCAGTTCATATTTCAATATTTTGTACTAGGGGCACCGCTCCAAAAACGGGCTAGTTCATAGTTTTGTTTTTGTCCCCCCCCCCCCCCCAATATGTTGCTGACGGCACGGTGGGCGACTGGTTAGCACATCTGCCTCACAGTTCTGAGGACCATGGTTCAAATCCCGATCCCGCCTGTGTGGAGTTTGCATGTTCTCCCCGTGCCTGCGTGGCTTTTCTCTGGGTCTGGTTTGGTGCTGCTACAAAAAAGGACAAACTCCGACTGCAACGGACAATCAAAACTGCTGAAAGGATTGTCGGTACCCCCCTACCCACTCTTGAGGACTTGCACGCTGCTAGAACTACGACAAGAGCGTGCAAAATCTTCTCGGACCCTCCGCATCCCGGTCGCCGGCTCTTCCGGCTCCTTCCCTCAGGTAGGCGCTACCGATCAATGCAAACCAGAACTAGCAGACATTCCAACAGCTTCTTCCCTCTTGCCATCAACTTCTTAAACACATAACCTACAATTCCATTGCAACATGCTGGCAATTGTTTTGTCTTGAGTCTGTTGTCACATTTCTGTTGGGCCTATTATGTATTACTCATGCACTCACTATAGTCGTCTCGCCACGCTGCACTATTTGCATATCTGCTGTTGACCAATACTGGCCACTCATGTGCCTGAATAGCATCTGCACCATTTGCACACTGATTGGGGAGTATCTGCAACATTTGCACAATCAACATTGTCCCAGATTATCGCACTACTCGCTTGAAGTGTCGGCGCCCTTTGCACAACGGTCATTGCACCGGACTATTGCAATATTAGTCATTCGAACTGCTCTAAGTGCTAGAGGACTCTGGATCTTTTTGCACAATTGTCAAAGAAATAAATAAATTGAGAAAAATGTACCGGCATGACCAGATAACTATTAACCCTTCATTGCTCAGTGGCTGTTTTTTGTCAATGTCTTCATGTCTCCAAAGTGTTCTCTGTCAATCGACCGTCTGTTGTCATACTAGAGCGGCTCCAACTACCGGAGACAAATCCCTTTTGTGTTTATTGGACAAACTTCGCAAATAAAGATGATTCTGATATCGGATTGGCTGGCGACCGCTTCAGGGTGCGCCCCGCCTCTCGTCCGAAGATGGCTGGGATAGGCTCGAGCACGCCCGCGGCCCGCATGAGGAGAAGCACTACAGAAAATGGATGGACGGATGTGGCTGACGGGCTATTAGCCTCCAAATATTGGCATTTCATTTCCCCAATGTTGCCACCAATTCAGGCCACGCTAGTAGCCGGCTGCAGCTTTCACTCTACAATCTCCAAAACATGAGGAAAAACTTTTGTTTTCTTTTTTTAAATGAGAAATTAAAACAAAAACAGGACTTTTGTCCTTAATGCGCAAACAAAAACACGCAACACAGTATGACAGGAACGATGGTGAAAGGACATTGATAACGTTGCATTCCTTGCAGCCCTGCCTGACTGTATTAACAAACAATTGTATCGTATCTATCAAAACAAAATGAATTCCTTCTTATAAAAGTGTGATCGCACAATGATTTAACTAAAGCATTCTGATGCGAACAATAATTTTCCGAGTCATGCATTTTTTTACGCCGTCATGCAGCCGCAACTTGCCTGGCTAATCAGCCTAATGTAAACATGAGCGGCGGTTGCGGCCACACAGATACGCCGTTTATCCTGAGACAAATGAAGGCTCGTAAATAGTGTGCGCAGACACGGGTTTTGTCCAGCAAGTCCCTAACAAACGGTGTCACACAAAAACCGTACAAAGCCGCCAGAATGAGCGCGTTCTCAGTGACGTTCATCAGGCAGAGATGAAGTAAGCTCAGTTGACGTTTGCCCAAAATATGAACTGCTTCATGAACTTTTGTTCGTGGAAATCGTTACAACACTGCCTCTATGTAGTTTGCACCCTAGCACGTTAGCTTCATTGAAGATAAAGAAATGGTCCCTATACTGCCTGCGTGTGAATGCTTGCCTTTCTTTATGCGCCCTGACAGCCAAGGCTGCCCTTCCTCACTGATTCTGTTCAGGACCTTTATGGACCGAATTTCGAGGCGCGGCCGAGGCGTTGAGGGGGTCCGTTTAGGCGCTTTTTGCAGATGACGCGGTTCCGACGGCTTCATCAAGCCCCGATCGTCAACTCTCGCTGGAGCGTTTCGAATCCGCACCTCCAAATCCGAGACGGTGGAGAGCCTGCCCCAAGTGGAGGACTTTGAGTATCTCGGGTGGGGTCTTGTTGACAAGTTAGGGAAGAATGGGGGGGATCGACAGGCGGATCGGTGCAGCGTCTGCAGCGGTGCGGACACCTACGGTCACGAGCCGCGGGTCGAGACCGAAAGAACAAGATGGCGGATACAAGCGGCCGAAATGAGTTTCCTCCGCAGGGTGTCCGGGCTCTCCCTTAGAGATAGCGTGAGAACCTCGGTGATCCGGGAGGGGCTCAGAGTTAAGGGGAGCCAGACGAGGCGGCTCGGGCATCTGGTGAGGATGCCGCCCTGCACGGATCCCCGGCGAGGCGTTCCGGGCACGTCCCACCTGGAGGAGACCCCGGGGACGACCCGGGACACGCCGGCGAGACTACGTCTCCCGGCCGGCCCGGGAACGCTTCGGGATCCCCCCGGAAGAGTTGGAGGAAGTGGCTGGGGAGTTTGAAATCTGGACTGCCCTGCTTAAGATGCTGACCCCGGATAAGCGGAAGAAATAAAGAAATAAAGCGCCGTTGTAAAACCTGAACTGGGAACAAATGATGCATTTATTTTGTAAAAATAAATAAAAGCAACAATGATGTGAACATTCATGTGCAATAAGTCCAAGAAACAACATGAAACACGGTTTTACATTCGAAGCTAATGAATGTATAATATGCAAAGTTTTACTTCACATTTGAAGATTATGGAAGGTTATGAAAAATCTAATTAAATGCTTTGCTTTTAAGCACACGAGCAAGCGGAAGACAACATCTCATCGCCATCGTTTGTTTTAGTCTGCCCGAGGCCCTCGTGCGAGCTCGCGGCACACGCTCGTTGTCATGGAAACAGTCAAACAACAACATGTCAAGTACTGTAAATAAATACACTCCAATTATCCCCCCGCAAAACCAACAACAACATAACAGTTACTTTACCCTCAAGCCAGACACGCTCGCAATTTACACAGAAGTCAGAAAAACACACAAAAAATAGCAATAATACTCTTTTACCACATTCTTATTTATTTTGCATTTTGTGGCAAAAAAAAAAAAAAAAAAGTGCGCTTGCCTGACTCAGGATGACTGAGTTGAAAAGTCATTCAATTTAACGGATATTTCATCAAATTTGTGACAGGCCAAGCGAGCGTTTACATTCTCAAGAGTCCCGGAATATTTGCGGCTTTCATTTTTGCCGTTTTTTCCTAAAATTGGATAAATGAAATGTATTCATGCATTTATTTGTATCCACTGATCTCATTCAATCATTTGTTAATGAGGCTATTTTACATATGCATTTATCATGTTTGATTCATTGATGACTTCAAATTGATATATTTAAAAATGACGTATTTGGTTAAGTCACTGTAATGTAACTAGTTACAAATAATACAATCAAACATGAGAATCAATGAAAGTTTTAGCATGAAAAAAAATGTATAATTTCCTCAACAAATGAGCGGGCCCATCTGTCTGTTTTGAAAATCCAATGTGGCCTTTGAGCCCAAACGTTTGTCCAGCCCTGCTCTATTGTACGAATTCTATTATTCCGCTGCCTCCTGATTTCCTCATTTCTGCTTGCAAGGTTTTTCACTTGTAGGATTCTGCACTGATTGCACGCAAAAACGACCGCGGTCCAACTGCGGTCGTCCAAGGTCATCAACTCCTGAATGCAGCTTTTAAAATCTCGCTTTAACCTTAAATACAATTCTTTACAATAAAGTCACCACACATTTTTTTTTAAATGCTTTAAAAATATATATAATTTTAATTAACTAACTGTGGGGGGAAAACGGTCAAATTACTGCAACAGATATGACTGGACACCTAACAACGTAAATACAACTTGTAATGTTCAGCTTTTCCCCAATGAAAT
Organism: Phycodurus eques; assembly: GCF_024500275.1. Lineage (NCBI taxonomy): Eukaryota > Metazoa > Chordata > Actinopteri > Syngnathiformes > Syngnathidae > Phycodurus > Phycodurus eques. Next base: position 1,449,799 of record NC_084535.1, read on the forward strand.
ACAAGAAAACGCCATCAATCCGTTCAAAAACAACAACAAAGAAATGCGTAAAGTTTTTAGTAAGCGAAATAGCACTGTATAATATTGCGATTCATACAGTAATTACTTAATGAAATCATTTGTGTGCGTGCGCGTGTGTTTCTAACATTCCGATCAGACGTGGGCCAGTCACGTGCTTCAGCCAGAGCCCGCCCCCGTGCCGCAGTACGTGGCCTTGGCGCGGGCGGAGCGTGAGGCGCTGCGTCCAACGGGGAGGAAGGGGCTGGACTCGGAGGTGACGACGATGCTCGGGATGCGATTTAGCGCGCTTCGGCCCGCGTGAGCGTCTGCCGAGTAGGCGCTCTGTTGGTGGACACAGATTTTAGGATTTAGAAAATGCACACACGATATCACTATATTGCACTTCATCGTAAGTCCCCCCCCCCCCCCCACACACACACAATTTGGAAGATTATTTCCAGTATACAGGCAAGTGCGAATTTAAAGATTTAAAAAATTTAAATGAGAATCCGTTCTCAATTGCCTTACCAGGATAAAGAAAAGTTAACTAAAAGTGTATGTTCAAAGAAAATAAATCACCCTGTACAGTTGACATTCATTTCCGTGGTTGCGTTTTTGATACTCACGCCGCGTTCACTGACGCCAATCGTGGAAATATCCGTGTCAAAAGACGTCTGCGGGAAAACAAACAAACGCATCAAAATGGAAGACAAACTTTTCCTCAAAACTGATGATGACATCATCCACACGATATTTCTTCGCCGTCTGACCCTCTCGAAGATTCCCGAGTCGTGATTCTTCATCTTTCCCTTGAAGCTGGACGACGGTTTGAATTCTGGGAATTCTGCCGTGTCCCCGCCGATGTCGCCGGACACCTGGCGGCTGGCGGGACGAGAGCTCAGACTGGGCAGGTCCGCCTCCGTGTCCATTAAACCCTGTCCGGGAAAGACAAAAACACACGTACTGAAAAAGGGGAGAATTTGGAGAATGCGATGAGCAGAGTCCCGGGACTCTGAACCGGGGTCTCCTGTCCCCGGCCGGGGTTGAGGTCGCTGAGGTGGTTAAAGAGCTTTTCATCCAGAGGTTCCTAAAGGCTGCGGATGTCGTGAGGCCGAACTGCGAGCGGCCGAACTGAGTTTCCTCCGCAGGGTGTCTGGGCTGCCCCTTCGAGATAGGGTGAGAAGCTCGGTCATCCGGGAGGAGCTCAGAGCAGAGGCGCCGCATGAATACTCTTCGGCCTTCACACATGGAAATCAAATGGGCGGCACGATGCGGCGAGCTCACCGATTCGCTGTCGGAGACCGAGGAGAGGCGACTCTTGCCGTGTCGTCGGAAGTGGGCGCTGATGTCGGAGCTCTGGCTGGTGACGGTGGAGCGCCGCGTGGACGCGAAGCTGCCGCCGGCCGAGCGAAGGTCCGTCGGACGCACGCAGAGAAGAGCGCCGAGGCACGGGATGTACTTGGCCAACGCCACCCTGAAGCACAACGACGCACGTCAACTGCCGACGGGTACGGTCCTCGAATATGTTCTACGAGAAACCCTCGATATGCGCCCTGCGACCGACTGCCGACCAGGACAGGGTGCAGTCCGCCTTTTGCCCGAAGTCGGCCGGGATAGGCTCTGGCGACCTCAGACCCTGAACCCCAGGATAAGCACGAAATGGATGGACGGCTGGATTCCGCTTGGATGGCTTCCGTATCGAAGGGGCTTGCGATCCCGGCAAAGTGGCGCAGTTTAATCATCAAAGTGATGATGCCGATGCCTTAAACCACTTTTTGTGCTGCTGCAACAACGTGATTGCGCTTAGCATGTGACGTGTATTCGTGTGTGTGTGTGTGTGTGTGTTCCTCTTCAGCCCAGTTAACATTCAGGTCAGCTAAGCGGTGGCTGGCCTTCAGGCGCAACACCTGGAAGCGTGGACGTGATGCTGGGGGCGAAGTAGGCAGAGACAAGCGGTCATGCGTCGGACTCCTAAAGCCAAGAACGCAGGTTCGAGCCTGGTCTGTGCGTTTCGGGGCGGCTGAGCTTGAGCTATTTTGCAAAGAAGATCGGGCAAAAATGTTTCAATGTCACATCGACCTGCCGGGGCCGACAGATGGAAAATAGCCGCCGGCTATAATCTGGCATATTGACACGCAACTGTTCGTTAATGTGAACTGTCCCTTATATACAATAAATACATATATTGATACAGGTTAACGTGCAAAGCTGCTAAGACGGAATACCCCAAAAGACAACGAATTGCAAGTATTCACACACGTTCTGCTTACCTGTACTTGGGGTGGGTGATGGCGTAGATGACGGGGTTGTGGATGGCGGAGGCCTTGGCGATGACGGCGGGCACCGAGTTCATGTAGGGCGTCAACATGTCGGCGTACCTGCGCAAAAGACAAAAAAAGGAGAATCGCACGCTGGCCGACCGCCACCAAGTAACCCGCTCGGCGCGTTCGCTTTTTCTTTCGAAACGAAGAGTTTGCGCACGAGCGCGTCAGGTGTACCCGGCGAAGGCGGCGAGCGCCACGGTGGAGTACGGCGCCCAGGAGACCACGTAGAGCAGGATGACGATCAGAGCGATCTTGGCCATCTTCCACTCGTTCTGCAGCCGGTGGAACGTCTTGACCCCGGTGCCGCTCATTTTGCCCACCGCCCTGGAAACAGAAACGTTTGGCCACAAAAGCAATCGAGACTTCATTTGAATTCAAATGAGCGTCAGCCGCTTGGGATAAAGCGGCTGACGCTTGCATCTGAAATCCATGAAAAATACCCAAAGAATGTCACCAACCGTAAGAAGAAGAAAAAAAAGAAAAAAAGTGTTTACATTTTGAGAGAGATCTTTTTCGGGAAAACTCTACCAGCCAATGATTTTTAACATGCATATTTGTGATTAAAAAATGTCCAATAAAAACATTCAAACATAAATAAGTAAACTTTCATTTTCAATAATAAAATGAGAATTAACAATCTTTTATAGTCTTATTGTGGGAGGAAATAATGATTTTTAACATCTAGTTTTAATTTATATTTTTAAAAAAAAAAAAATTTAATTAGGAAAATAAATATAAGAACAATTGAGGGAAACATATAAACATGACATACTAATGCTTTTTAAAATGAATATTTTTAATAAAAAATGAAAACAACGATACTCGTGGAGGGCAAAAAAACGACACGCTAAGGCTTTTAATGTATCATTTGATTTGAATTTAATTTAAATCATTAAAAAATAAAAACAACTAACATGGATCATCTTTATGGGAAAAGCTGGCATATTTAAATGTCATTGTTGAAAACTTGTTTTATTTTTTTTAAATTGAGTATTTAAACATAAATGTTTATTTAATAAAAGACTAACAAGGAGACTGTTTTGTGGAAAAAAATCTAAACCTGCCTGCCATGCTAATGATTTTCAGTTTCTATATTTCAATTTCAATATTTAAAATAATTTCAAAAACATTTTATGTTAAAAAAAGGTTTATCTCCGGCTCTTTTTTTTTTTAAACTATAGAAGGGGTCAAATTATTTTTGCATCCATTCATTGCAAAGTCTCTTTTTTCACAGCAATGCGTGCAGACCCCCAGAGCCGCCCCAAGCGAAGGAAAAGCTGCTGACCTGTCGGTGCGGCGAACGGCTCTGAAAATGGAGACGTAGCAGCAGACGATGACGAGCAGCGGCACGAAGAAGACGAAGACGAACAGCAGCATGGTGTACGCGCGCACCGACGGCGTGAACGTCACGTAGTCCCACGTGCACGACGTCAGCAGGCCCTCGGGGACGTACGCGCCTGATGCAAACACACGCACACACGTGTTAACCACCTCACAAACACACTAAGCTGTCAACATGTATACGAACAATAAGCACACATTTTATTTCTCTTCTGGTTTTTTTTTTTTAAACACAATGGACACAACAACATACATTGTGTCCATTTAGCAAATTTAGTCCGTTTTGTCATGATTTGCTATTTTGCGATTTTGAAACAGTTTTCATTTTTCTATGATCTGTCAATTTGAGCCTTTTTCTCATGTGCACTCGTTGCATCATGTCAATTTTGCCAAATTCTACCAGTTTTGTATCTTTTTCCTAATGTTGGGATTCTTGTATTTTTGTTTATTTTGTGATTTCTTTTGCCAATTTGGCCCATTTGACCCATTTTCTACATTTTTGCCAATGTTGTGATTCTTGTCTTTTTTCATCCATTATTTTACAGTTTTGTCCACTTTGTTTTCCACAGTTAGTCCATTTTATGAATTTACATTTTGTTTGGTTATTTGATCCGTTTTAGAATTGTGTACAATTTTTCCAATGTTGTGATTCTTGTTCATTTTGTACTTTTGTTCAGTTTGTACTGTACCTTTTTCCCATGTTGTACATTGTGTATATTTGTGTACATTTTGTGGAGTAGCTCTCACAAACAAGTAAAATAGTCTCACACGCTCCTAAAATGTTCTCTCTCACACACACACACACACACACACACACGTGTCGCATTCAAGTGAAAGTCGTGCGTGCGTGCGTGCGTGCGTGCGTGCGCTCACTCCATCCGAAGAAGGGCGGCAGGCTCCATCCCAGCGAGTACGTCCACGCGGCGGCCAGGACGACGAGGGCCCGTTTCCGTGACAACACGCCGATGGAGGTCAGGGGTCGAGTGATGACGACGTAGCGGTCCACGGCGATCACCGTCAGCGTGACCATGGAGCAGATCCCGAACAGAGCGCCGCAGAACGCGTACAGCTCGCACGCTGCCACGCGCGCACGCGCACGCGCACCAAGACGGCGCTCACGTCACGTCGAGCAATTGGAAGCGTTTTCAATCCGACGCGACAGCTGTGCAATGCGTCGCGCCTCGCTGCTTTGCTCGCTGTTGTGCGGCGACAAGCAAACGCTGGCAAACTTGCGTGCGCCTTTTTGGGTGACACTTGTATCCAATTTTGTATTTGTCTATTTTGCTCATTTTGTCAGTTTTGGTTACCATGAAAATATCGCGCGAGTGGCGATCTTGAATGAAACTCGTTTTGGCTGCTGCTCGTCAAAGCGGCCGTCAGCGGCGTGCGGCCTCGTTCCCCTTCCGGAATTCAAACTGATGGGAAAGTTTTGAATTCATCGACAGGCTCAAATTCGAGTGCGCGTTTCAAGTCGACCAATCGGTCGCAGAAGATCGGCGAGCGCCACGGTCGACAAAGACGCGGGAAAGGTCGAGAGTGGCGAAAATCAAACGTACCAAAAGTGAACGCGAATTCCATATGGACAAACGCTAGCGACAATGGTCGGCGGCGTATAGGAGCCCCGACAGGTGTGCCAGTTTCGAGTGTGCGCGTGCACGTGCGCACGTACCTCTCTCCCCGAAGATCCACCGCTTGTGCATGCTGCTGACGAAGAAGACGGGCGCCTGCGTCACACACATCAGCAGGTCCGTCACCGCCAAGTTGATGATGAACATGTTGGCCGGGGTCCGCAGGCTGCGGCTCCTGAACGCGCGCGCGCGCGCGCGCACACACACGCACAGACCGAGTGGTTCGCAGCAATGTAGAAATAATCAGATCACATGACTGATCACAGCCAATAGCGGCTGGTAAAAAAAAAGGTCTCTCTTCCACCACTTTTCCTTTTGCTGTTCGTCGAGGAACAAAACGTAACCCATCCATCCGCTTTCCGTACCGCCAATTGCAGAACACAATTCGAACCCAGAACCTCAGCCCTGCGAGGGCGAGGCAGACGCGCCGACCCCTAGTCCACTCACTGTACTGCCAGTGTTCAAACACGACCCAAATAAAACACCCGACCTTCCCATCGGCGCATTTGGCTAATTTAGCGCGTGTGGCTAATTGGACACTTTGGGCTTGCTGATTCGCTGACGGTGTCTGACAAATTTGTTTTCAAGTATGTTTTCTTTTTATCTTGGACTGTTGTAATGGCGATAAGTCGGAAGCCGAACGTAGAAAATCAAATGAATGATGTCATCGCGCGCTCGTGACCGTAGTTTGGTCGCGCGCCCACCTGCTGAAGGCGTAGATGACCAGGAAGTTGCCGACCATTCCGGTGATGCCGACGGCGAGGATGACGGAGCCGATGGTGTAGTGGGCGTGGTCGGGGACGTCCACCGTGGGGAACGGGTGAGGGCTTCGGGCCGCCATTTCCGCCTGGAGGACAAGAGGAGAATTACATGTGAATTGGACAATGAGGATCGGTACTTTGGTGTAAAGGGCTTACAATTGAGAATAACAACTTGGAGCGAGTAACATGAAATTTGGTAGACCGGTCTATCATGACGAGGCCCACCGAAACCGCTCAAGAAGCCGTGGCCGAAGCCAAAACGATACACGAGGTCTACCGTTTATGCTTGAAGCTGCCATTTTAGCGCAAAGTCTGATCGCTCTCGGTCGTGACGACAGGAATGTTTTGAAAATTCAGCACCCAAAGCCGGTTTCGCTGAGCAACATGGCAATTTGGCAGACGTGTCTATCACGAGCGGACGGAGGCACAAAACAAGTCTCATGCATCCGTGCCGCAAAGGACGCATTTGGCCGTCTCGGTTTCAATAGAAACGACAGGAATATTTCAAAAGACAATTCAACCCCCGAAGGCGGTTTCGCTTAGCACCGTGAAATGCGGTTGCCATGGCTATCACGAATAGACAAACCTAGCAAATCTCAAAAAGCCGTGCCCAAAAATATCCAGGTAGTCGACCGTCTGGGTTTGAAGTCCCACCGCTCTCGGGCGTGTCAGCAGGAATGTTTTCACGATTGTGTGTCAAAAGTCAGTTTCACTCGGCAACAAAAAAAGTCTCGAAAGGCCGTGCCGCAAAATACACCGGAAGTCTTCCATGTAGATTTAAAAGGCAGCCATTTTAGGGTCTTTCGTCACGTTGTAAAGACTGACGAGTGGACATCTCTCAGATTGGGTGTACCTAATGACGTGTCCACTGAGTGCAGTCAATTCAAACAATGAGTAATGACTATGAAAGACATTTCGAGTATGAATCGTATTAGCGAGGCGCTCCCTTGCAAGCCGGCTGCTATTTCTCCACCGTTGACTGCAAATGAAGCCCTCCTCGACGCAATCGCATGAACATTCCGCACGGCGAGAAGCCTTCCCGTTAGCCCGTCCGGCTAATCGGCGGCGAACCGCCTTAATTCCTCCCGAGAGATGAATGATGAATCTCTCCGTCCCTGTCGTTGCACCTCTAATTAAGCCGCCCGCCTCTTGTCTCCATGTCAACGGAAGGTGAGCAAAGATGGAGGTCAGACAGAGGAGAAGCTCGGCGTTTGATCAAAAAACAACTCCCGACGAGAGCGGCCGTTTCCCAGAATTCCCGTCGGACGAAAGCCGAGCTGAGGGAACGCGATGACACTTTTCGAGAAGAACTTTTCTCAAAACAAAGTGGAGTGTCGCTCAGTGCGTGCGAAGGCCCAGTCGGAATCGTCGCGGTTTGCATTCACACACGATGTTGAACAGGAAGCGGCCCGTTGGTCGGTTTGACGCAGACTTTTCTGGCGAACTCCCGAGCTCGATGAACCGCTGGACAGAAAAGTCACTTTAAAAGTGCGACGTGAAAGGGGCCAATGCCAGAGCCGAGCCGAGTCGCGGAGCCTCGACGCACCCGTCCTATGTCCGTTAGGTCTCCATCGCTTCCAAAGAGAAGTTCTCCACAGTGGTGCTGACGACTCGAAGAAATATTCAGCCTGTTTTCGATGTGCGTATTTGTATCGGTTTTGATTGCGTCACAGTCCCAGCGCGCGTCGCTTCCACCGTCTCGAAGCGTCCAATCGAAAGTCACGAAGACATCATCCCTCTTGACGTTGACAACAAAGGCCCCATCGCTGCCAGGACAAAGTCCTAGGATCCAAATCTTACATGAAATCCTTCATTCGCATTTTCCAGGAGGCTCAAGTCTTTCATCCCAAGTGGAAAGCTGCGAGCAGGGGCGTCCAACGGGGGGGGGGCTTGACAGTGTTAAGGGGCCCTGACCGTATGAGCAAGATATACTTTCTGCAAGGAAATCTCCGTGACGTTTCTGTACGGGGTCCGGCTGGGACCGGATCATTTCATCTACGGATGCTAACAACTAGCCTAGGAATTTTCGTGATAAGTTGGGAATAATAACTGATTAGCCGATCAGATGCTCACTACTATACTACGCTAGTAACCTGGGAACGGCCGAGACAAGCTAAGGTTGCTAACGACTAGCCAATGCATCCTAGAAACTAGCTGGCGAATGTTAGTGATGACCAATGGATGCTAACGGCTAGCTAGTGAAAAGCTTTTCGGTTAGCCTGTGGATGCTGGTGAAAACCAAATACCATAATGCATGACTACCTCGGGAATGCTAGCGAAAAGCTGGGAATGCTAATGTTAGCTTTTGGATGCTCGTAAGTGTTTCCGCAGTAACAACTGCACGCACACCGTATCTACAGGGTGATTGAAAAGTAACTCCCTCGTTCCAAACACTTCATACTTAATTCATTCATATGTTGTAACATTTTTCGCCATTTGTTTGTATGTTCCATGATTAAAGGAGCAAGTCCATTCTGCCATTCCGGAAGAAGTTGAAGGGCGCATAGGAGAAGTTGTGTCTTGCATCCCACAAGGGTCCCTGGTGAAATCAATCGACCCGGGACACGGCGGCGAGGCGACGTCCTTCGGCTGGCCCGGGAACGCCTCGGGATCCCCCCCGCGGAGTGGCCGGGGAGAGGGAAGTCTGGCGACCGACCTCGGATGAGCGGTAGAAAATGGACGGACGGATGAGGCGTCGCTGCGCGCGCAACATCCCCACACCGAAGTAGGTCATGGAAGTTTCCCATCACGTGGATCAATACGAGCCGCAGACCTTGTTCCCGTCCGCCAATTGCGTCGTTAACATCACGCCTGCCTTTGACAGCAACCTTTTAAACATGTCAATTCAATGTTTAGCTGCCCCCCCGACCCAAAACAAACAAACAAACAAACAAACAAAAAATAAATCATCATCCTCGCTTGAAGCATGTTGGTGTTCTTCCGTCATCAGTCACTTACCCGTTGTACCAAAGTATTGTTGTTGTCATTCCAAACGTGGAAAAGTTCATGCTATTTATAGCCGATGTAAAGATCGAGGTGAGTGGAAAACTTTCATAACACTTGTTTTTCCTCGTGCGGCGTCGGGAAGCAGGCAAACGTTAAAGGACGTCAATTCTCGATGGACTTGGGAAGCGCAAAGTTGGACTCACCGTCGGCGAGGCTTGAGCGGCGGACTGCGGCTCCGAGGGCCGCCGGTACGCGTCCAGGGGCGAGCCGGAGCCGGAGCCGGTGCCGGAGCCGGAACCGGAGCCGGTGGCCCACGCGTGGCCGCCGGTGCTGTTGGGGGAGATGAAGGTGCGGTGGCGCGTGGCGCTCATCCTCCTCTTCCTCCCGCTGGCGCCAACTGCACAGTCAACACGTGCGTTCACCGCTGTACACGCACGGCTTTTACCTTATGCGCACGCACGAACGATCGCGCGCGCGCACACAAACACGCACACGTTGTTTGTCCTCCACATGCACCCGTGTTTGCGCCCCCCTTAATTGTTCTAGAAAATTACAAATTGAAAACGTTACAAATGTTTTTGGGCTCTGAAAACGATCGAGTGAAATCGATTTATTCGTACGGTTTGTGTTTGAATGCCGAAAAAGCAACAGTGTTAGCATTATGCTAAGCTAACGCTACATGTGAAATGTTGACAGTGAGAAAGTTTTGAATTCTTACTTGCTGTTGCAATATCTGTTCCTTCCTCAGTGGGGCGACAGCGAGTCGCTGCGGCGGTCCCCAGGCCGGTACGCCGACGTTGAGCTGGAGGTCGAGCGCGCAACATAAATGGACGCCCTCGCGAGGCTCGATCACGCTAAGGAAGTTAGCGTTCGCAATTAGCCCCCTGCGCCGCCCCCTAGTGGTTGATCAAAGGGACATTGAGCACCTGCTGACGTTTTTCTTTTAACTTGGATGTATTTGGACGGCATTTTAAAGATTTCCTTCACAACAAGCACTCCTCTCTTGGCTTCTCAGTTCAGCAGTAATATTAGTCATTCTTCACGGAGGATCAAAAATATGCGCCCTGCGATACGAGTCATTTTCATATCATTTGCTCAAAGACGGCAAAATCAAAATCAATTCATTTGACTGATATGAGTATTCGAATGATTGGCAGTTGTTATTCATTCTGAAGTCCTATTTTTCCAACGTTCGATGCCCAAAGTTTCTTCGCCTTTCACGAAGTTTCGTGATTTGCAACATGTTGTGTGCTGTGACGACGCTAATGACATTTTTGAGCAACACGCGTCAATTGCGCAACTCGCGCTATTTTCGTGAAGCTGTCGTCGCCTTTACCTTGACGCACTTTTGTCTTATATAAATATATATAATATATAATATATATATATATATATATTATATATTATATATGCTGTTATAAAAAGAGGCATCTTTCAGGGGGCCACCGCCAACTGATCGAATGACCCGCTTGTCGCGCTTTCAGTTGCGTCACCCGCCACCCTAAAGCGACACTCGCACGTCGAGGCACCACTGTACGTTTTGGCACTACTGCGCATGCGAAGCGAGGCGCTTGTGTCCGGCGAAACTTTGACTTTACCTGAAGCGGACGAAGAGGATGAAAAGAATCCAAAATGAGCCCGTTCCCAAAAAAAACTGAAGAAAAAAAGTCGTTTTGAACGTCCTCAGAATTCACAGACAATAACAACAGAAGTCTCAAAACGAGTTCGTCTTCGTGACAAGTCGGCAATGCTTCACTGCAAAGACTTCACCTCCGCTCAGGTGCTCCTCTTATATAAGGCAACACACACACACACACACACACACACACACACGCCCACACGCGCGCGCGCCTGTGGGTCGCTGTGTCAATGCGGCCCAGGACATTAGGAGATGAGGACAAAAAAGCTTAAATCCAAGCAAAACAAAGTGGCCTAGCGGACGCTTCATTAGGTACCCCTCCTTGTGTGCTCCAACAAGCAAACGTTGTTTTATTTACAAAGATCACACTGTCACGAAGGGATTCTTTCATTGCCAAACTATATTAAATACATCAGAAAGGTTCACCGCACACACAGCGAAATATTTTGTGATTTTATTTGTCATCATTTGGAGGAGTATTGCTTACAGAAAAGCCATCATTCACCATATAAGAAACACACATTTTACATAGACAAACAATGAATTCCAAATTTACAAATTCGGTAAGAAATGGCCTCATAGATTTATTAATCACATCAGAAAATACTTCATACTTAAATAATTCCTCCGTAACTTCCAAACTCTAAATTGATGCTCTGCGGTGTAACATTCCAAATTGTTGAGACGCTGACGAGTCATCGTGCTCCAACGATAAACATCGGCACCGGAATGGACGTACGGTCGCCACGGTAACCGCAGAGCGCCGTTTCATCATCGCACCGAGTGAGCGGAGCGGAATGAGGACGCTGAGTGATTGACAGACGGGAACACGCGCACGCGCACACGAGGAGGTCATTTCGAAGGCGACGCCATTGTGCGAGCGCGACAGTAATTCCAGCGAAAGGTGTCCGGATTATGACGTCAATCTCCCAGCGGGGGCCGACTGGCCACTAGAGGGCGCTAGGGTGCCACCCCATCACTCACCCCCCCAAAAAAAGGTTCAGTCATCTGTGTTGTCTTTACCCAAATGGAGGAAGAAGAAAACTTAGATACCCCACGCAAAGTGAAGTAATCATGAGCGGGGGTGGTTTTTGTTTGGCCGGAACTGGGCCCTGAGTCAAACTGGAGAGAATTATGAACAGTTCCAAATACCCGTCATCTTTGTGCCAGAAAGTTAAAAAAAAAAAAAACACCAGGAAAAGCCTACTAGAACATCTGAACTTGAATCAGAGGCACTTTAAATGGCGGCAGGTGTGTGCTGACTCCCATCTAAGTTTGAATAAGATTCGTTCTTCCTGAACACAGAATCGTCTCCATTTCTAAGAGGGTGTGCACACTTGTGTAACCTCATTATTGCAGTTGTTTATTTTTACTTGCACGCGTAAAAATATCTCTTTTTTTCTAACTCAAGTGAGTTGGACAGGCTATAGGTCACATTATTGGTAGAAAAAGATTTCAAATGACATATCTTGGTCACAAAACCTGGCATCTGGACAGGGGTGTGTAGACTTTTGATATGCACTCAGTAGACACTGGGATACAAAATGGATGGTTTACAGCATTACATTCATTTGACATGAAGACAGGCGGCGTACATTTATGATTTACTGAAGCACAGAAAAATGTGAAATATTGATATTTTCATTTCAGAAAAGATTTCAGCAACATATCCAATTCTTAAAAAAGTGAAATATTTATGATTAATTTCATTTCATCAAACAATTCTGAAAAAGGGAAATATTCATAATGAATTAAATTTAATTTCTGAAAAAAAGGAAAAACCTAATTTAATATAATTTCAGAATTATCTTTTTGAGAAAAACAAAACAATATTTCATTTCATTTCAGAAAAACAATCTTCAGAGGTGAACCATTTGTAATTTGATTTCAAATGAATCTTCAACTTAAGACACGGTCCGAGCACAAATAGCGTAGACAAAGAATGGACGGTCAAACAGGATTAGTTGCTAGCAAAGCCGCCGGACGAACGTAAGAAACAAAAAGAAGTTTCATCTCCGCTCCTGACGACATAAACGTCAACACTTGAACTCAACGCAGTCACCGCGACCTTCACCAAAAGGATTTTTTGGGGGTTTTTTTTCGTACGGTCGTCTTGCGCGTCAACTGTCGGGCGACATCGGCGTTCCATCATCCCGAATCTCCCGACATCGATCCGCCGTTCGTTTGCTAAAAGGCCGTCGGCTTCGGCGGCGGCGACCCCGCGACCTCTCCGGAGTGGCTCGTCCTTTCCGGTGACGTGAAGCTCTCGCGCCACGTCTTCTCGTCTATTGTGCCACAAACACAAACACGCAGAGGAAGAAAAAGAGGGCTCGTCTGTGTACTAGTACCTTGCCCTAACGTACGAGTTGAACTTGTTCCGTGAGCGAGGTTGTAAGTGAATTTGCTGGTCAAATCAAGCCCATTATTGGCGGGGGCACCCCCCAAAAAGGGTCGTCATCACCTACCGATGCCACGACATAGAGGCGAAGCACTTTTTTTTGCCCGATTGCAGCTCCTCAATTCACTCCAGCATAGTTCCTTGGCCCCAAACGCCACCAGACGGCGCCGAAGTAACGCAGTTTGCTCGGAGTGCCGAAACGGCAAACGGGTGAGATTTTCAGCAAATAATAACAGATGAGCCGTTGCCCCCAAAATATGCAAAGAGCTCAATTTGAGAATGCCGAACCGGAATTATGCTGTCATATGCATATACTCGCGGTTCAATTATTATTATTATTATTCTTTTTTAAATGTTCATTAATTTATTCATTTTATTTTTGGGAGAACCAACCCTCGTTTTTTTTTTTTTGGGGGCGGGGGGCGGGACTTATTGGCAGTACTTACCCGCTTATTGAAAAATTTGGGGTGTTAAAAAGAGAAAGAATAATTTCAAACAGATGATAATGTGCATCAATTATTCACAGATTTGTATATTTTTTATTTTTTGCAGTCAGCCCAAAACCAATTTCCCTATCGAAATGAAGTGACATGCCATTAATATCTCCAAACCCTAAAAAAAAAAAAAAACAACAACAACAAAAAAACGCCAACAATCTTTTTGTTACGTTTCAAATAAATAAAAACATCGCATTGCATAAGAAACGTAATAAAATCGAATGTAAAGAAATAAAGTCTACTGTACATACTGTGTAGTATTGGTGACTTGGATCAATCAATCGATCAATCAATCAATCACTCAATCAGAGCTTTATTTGTACAGCACCTTTCATACTTAAAAAGCAACACAAATGCAAGACAAACACACAAACAAGAAACTGAAGGTGCAGAAAACCTCCAGGAGGTGGCAGTACATCGCCAAGAGCACGCAGGCAGCCGCAAAAACTGCCAGCAACGAAGAAGAAGAACGACGCAGCTGTTTTCTGCACGCTGTCTGAGAGTCGACTTGTTTTAAAAAAAACAAACAAAAAACATTTTGTTGTTGGAATAAAAAGTCTACTTATTAAAGATGTCCGGGGAGCTGCGGGCGGAATTGGAGAAACATTTGAAGGCTTTAAACATCCAGACGAGCTGCGTGGATCATCCGCCGGTAAGCATGAAAAAAATAAAAAATAAAAAATAATAATAATCAGAATCATAAAATCCCTAAAAGTGTTGCAAAAGTCACACAATCGGAAAACGTACGAAAAATATTCCTTTGTCGTTACTGTTCGGGAAAGGAATAAATGCACGTAGATGATTTCGTGAGAAACAAGCAACGGAGCTGCCAATATTCACGAGTTTGGAGTTTACCTGCTTATTGTCCGCTAAATCCGAGTGTTAAAACAAGTTGAGGCCACCCGATGCAACGACGGGGACTCCTTGGTTAATTCGGCTTTGCCAAATACACGTTTAGATGGACTTTGATTTGAAATGATTTCAGCTTTGGCCATTCGTCGTCTTTCCACGAATCCACGCCACGTTGGCGCGCCTTGAAGGGAAGCAAATGTCGTGTTTTGTCTTAGTCTTACGCCGATTAGATTTTGGTATCAGTTTAAGTCAAAATCCCGAATTGGAGTGTGTTTGACTCACGAAATCGCGCACACGAGCAATGCCGAGCCAAACATGTCTCGTTTCCCAAGGGAGTCTGGCCCCTGAGTACAAGTTTGATTTGTGCGCGACCAGTTCGCCAGCTCTTCGTGAGCTTTGCACGCGCCTTTGACGTGGGACCTGCGAACTCTTGGGCGCGTTTGCTCATCCTGACTCGCCGTCGCCCGCAGGGGGCGCCACAACATCGTTTTGCACTGAGCGAACGCAGACAAACCCCGCTCGCGGCCCAATGACGTCATTGTCGATGACACAATTGTTGAGTACAACCTATGGACAGAATGTATTTCTACAATTAAAGTATTACACGTACATGTTCCCCTTAGCCTTGTATATGCCTTTGTACATTTTCAGAAACCCCAGGAGGTAACCGTTTTTGTTGCATATTGTGAATAAAGTCTTTCCGAAGCTCTCTCCCGTAAAGTGTGCTTACTCGTTCGTCCATGTTTGTGTTGGCGAGGTTTTCACGGTGGAGGAAATGATGCCGCACCTCCGGGGCGTGAGCGGCGCCGTCACCAAGAACCTCTTCCTCAAAGACAAGAAGAAGAAAAGTTGGTGGTTGGTGTCCGTGCGTCACGACCGGCGGGTGAGGCCTTGCGACGCCGTTCGGCTTTCGCGCGGTCGCATCCGTGGAATTTTTCGGCAACTATGTAATCCACTACCAAAAAAATAAATAAATCCGATCACGGATTAATTGGTCAATTCATTTGAAAACAATCTTTAATGAATAAAAGAATTTCTTTTTGGGCCCCGTAACGCTTCCGTTTGAATGTTTTAGAATGGAATATAATGATTCTTTATTGTCAACCAAGGTGCAAATTTGTCTTTGGGTCACCGACAAATAACAAAGACAAACAAAGATAACAAAGATAGATATATTAAAGATGGAGGTAAGATGTGTTGGGAGTAAGAATACAAATAAAAGTACAAGAAGATGTAGTAAGTCAAATATGAGGTCACAAGTGCGATAGTTTGCCCTTCAGTATTTGTTAAGATTACAGCCGGGAAACATTTTCAAGCCGGAAAGCAGCCATGTTGTTTGTACTGCATTCGACGGGAAAAAGAAACTTTGTCGAGGCTTTGAATGATGTCTTCTTGTGCAGGTGAACCTGAACGAGCTGGCCAAGAAGCTGTCGGTGGGCAGCGGGAACCTTCGCTTTGCGGACGAGGCCGCCATGTCGGACAAACTCAAGGTGACGGCAACAGTGAGCGTCAAACGAGCTCCGATTTCGTCCGAAAAAGGTCCCGTTTGCTTCCGTTTAGGATGGTCTGCGCGTGTGTTATAACTCATCCCGGGGAGTATTTGAAAATACTTTGTTGCTCTTTCAAATGAAAACATTTTACAGTTTTCTCCGACGCGCCCAATCGTTCTCCAAACCCAAATGGACTCCCGAAAGCGTCCGAACAAATGTAAGAACGGTTTGAAATGCGCGTGGAGCACGGAAACCGGTCGAATGTCCAATAATTGCAAAATGTCGGTGCCGTCGTTATCGATATTGTCAGAAGTTGAAGTGGGCATAGGTAGAGATGCCCACATACACTTTGGTGACAATTGTTTGCAGTTTCCAAAAGTCTCGCGGACGTCTCCAGGCCAGTGAGGTGATGGTTCGTCTTCAGCGCGACCGCCGATGTTGCCGGCGCTTTCTTTTTCGGCTTTCGGTTTTCGGCCGGTCTTCTGTCGCGTTATTTGGCTCGATTCCCTTTTCAAAGAAACGCGTTTGTGTGTTTTGCACGCTTTGGTTTTTCTTGCATCACGAGACGGAGATGCGCGATAACCACGAAGATGAGGTTCCGTCCGTTTCGGCACGAAGACGCCTTTTGACGCGTGTCGCTCGCTCAGGTGGGGCAGGGATGCGCCACGGCTCTGGCTCTGCTCTTCGACGAGGACCGCAGCGTCACCTTAGTCCTGGACCGAGACCTGCTGGAAGGAGGGCACCCTATGGTCTACTTCCACCCCATGACCAACGCCGCCACCGTGGGGATGAGGCCCGAAGACCTGCTGCGCTTCCTCGAGCACACCGGACACCGACCCGTCCTGGAGGACTTCGAGTAGACCGGGACAACTGGGACGAGGGGAGGAGGGAGCCGACGGCGCGAAACAAGATGGCGGCAGCGGCGCTTCAATGAGACTTTGAAGCAGGGACGGGCCGCGCGTTTGGGACTTTCGCTTAGCCGTCTTCACGTTTTCAAAGCAGGCTTCTCCCGATTGCCTCCTAACAGCAGATAAATACAATGAATTTGCTTGTTTTAGTGAAAAAAATACAATCCATCAGGTTAAATATTAGCGCAAATCAGCAAAATGGTAACTTGATACTACATGTGAAGCCACCCGGGAAAAACTCTGTTACCGTGTCAGGATTTCATACAATTGAGCAAAAAACGGTTCAGCGGCCGAAAGCATCAACGAGCTGTCTTGACTCAATACCGTCCGACGTTTTCAAAGCTATTGCGAAGTCTGCGCTAGCTGATTTGCAGCCAAGAATCAATTGCTCACGTCAGTCGGGCGAGGTTCCTAAAGCTCTTCAAGTAGCTGCCATTAAGCCTCTGCTAAAAAAAAGACAACGTCGGACGCTTCCATGTTAGCAAAGTATAGGCCCATCTCAAATCTCCCTTTCACAGCCAAGATTGTTGAGGAAGTTATTTTCAATCAACTCAGAAATTTCAATCAGGGTTTCGAACTCATCACAGTACAGAATCTGCTCGGATCAAAGTGCTAAATGATATAAGGTTGAAGACGGACTCGGGAACGGTGTCGATTCCGGTCTCGTTGGACCTCAGTGCGGCTTTTGACACGGTGGACCATAATATACTGCTGAACAGGTTGGAAACGTGGGTAGGACTGAATGGAACGGTCCTTAAATGGTTCAGGTCCTACCTGGAGGAAAGGAGTTATTTTGTAACCATTGGAAGTGTTCAATCTCATCGAATGGCAATGACCTATGGCGTCCCTCAAGGGTCAGTTCTTGGACCCCCTCCTGTTCAGCCTGTATACGCTACCCTTGGGGCAAATTCTTCAGAACTTTCATTTTGACTATCATAGCTATGCAGATGACACACAAGTTATATCTAGCAGTGTCTCCAGATGACTACAGTTCAATTGAGGTGTTGTGTCACTGTCTACATCTGGAGGAGCCAAAATTAAACCACAACAAAACTGAGATCATTGTTTTTGGCAATAAAGAAAAGAGGATTGCTGTTAGTAAAGACCTGGAGTCACTCTTTTTAAAAACCTAAGACCAAGCCCGAAACCTTGGCGTCTGATAGATTCCGACCTGACTGTCAACAGTCATATCAAATCGATTACTAAAACTGTAAGAACATATCCGGAGTGAATGCTTACATGTGTCAAGCAGACCAGGAGAAGCTCATCCATGCTTTTATCTCAAGTAGACTTGACTATTGTAATGGTCTTCTAACTGGATTCCCTAAAAAGAGCATTAAACAGCTGCAGCGCATTCAGAATGCTGCACCTCGGGTTCTGACCAGAACAAAGCGGTCCGAGCATAGAACTCCAATTCTCAAGTCTGTACACTGGCTTCCAGTCAGCTTGAGAATAGATTTTTAAAGTTCTGCCACTGGTCTATAAATCACTCAACGGTTTAAATCCTGAATACATGAATGAAATGCTAATGGAATATAAAGCCAGGAGGGCTCTGAGATCGACAGACTCGGGTCAAATAGCGGAGCGCAGAGTCCCACGCAAATATGCTTGGGAAGATTCTCATTATCTCTCATACACACACACACACACACGCACACTATACTATTCTCATTCATCCGGCTCATTTAATTCTCCGGACATCGAATCGATCACAACCGGACGGTTCTGCTTATCCGGTTGCATTTAGGGAACTTCTGTAAAAATGAAAACTGACTAGAAAACTGTAACATTTGATCTTTTTTTTTTAAACCAGATATAAATCTGACCGTAAACGTTATTATAATGCATTTTTAATTGTCATCGCTTCTCCCCAGAATTTGTGCAACCATGCGACTCTTTGACGTGTATTTCCAAATGATCTCTTTTCAGAATCCGAATCAGAATCATCTTTATTTGCCAAGTATGTCATGGAATTTCATGGAATAAATGATTGCCGTTGCTCCTTTAGTGTGTGTGAGCTCTGTTTTTGGTTTTCCCTTCACACACACACACACACACACACACACACACTGCATCGCTAATGAGCGTGTATTGTTGCATTGTTGCCGAAATGAGCAAATGAGTAGCGGCTCCTCAGTGACGCTCTGTTCCCAGGCATTCTTTCACTTTGGCTCGGTGCGTGCGAAAGCAGTCATGAAAATTGTAATCCCATCTAAATACTTAATCGGTAATATTATCTGAATTGAGCTCTGCTGCCTGTGAAACAAAACGAGTCCAATTTGCCGTTGTGAGACGTGTGGAAGTGTGAGTGGCTTTTAATAATAAAAGCTTTTGGCGGCGGGAGCGCCCGGGAAAAGTAAATGGCTCTCTAAAGGAGTGGTGAAGGGATGGTCGCCATGGCGATGCAAATCTGTGGCGCGCTCGCCAGGGAAAACGCCTTCACACATTTAGTTCGGTACAACTCTTAGTCATGTAAACAATAAAGTCGAAGTAACGTTTCATATCTGACGTTGCTGACTGTTCTTGCTGCATCTACGGTATACTGTATATATTTACTTTTCATGTACATTCAACATACGCTGCTGATTAGTAAATATGTTCATAGAATTGAGGCTTTTTTTTTTTTTTACAGTAAAGGCTTGTTTAGCAGCAATTAACAACAATGCTAATGCTAATGAATGCAAACGTATATTTCTTTCACAGACGACAACACAAGACCAAGTTGAGATTGATTCCAGCAAATGTTGAAGTCAAAGTCACGCAAAGTAAATTGAAGTGTCCAAATGTGACACCACTGAATGAAACCCCCGAGGCCCGGCATGGCCGACCTTTGAACTCTGAGGAGGACAACCGAAGTTGATTCTGTTCTATAGTCTCTCTCGCTCAATTTCTCTCCGTCTGCTTTCCGTTGCTTTGCGACCGTGTCACCGTGGCGACCGAACTCAGACCGGTCGCTACGGGAGACGCTCCCGAAATAAACTGTCATTAAACGTATGTGTGGGTGTGTGCGTGTCGGCCTTTCTCACACAAAGAGCTGCACTCGCGTGTACGTGTGTGTGTGCGCATTTGTGTCCGGAATGCTGTGATGAAATAACGTCCGGACAAGCGCTCGGATGGGAGGAGAAACGCTAACATGTCAGCGGGCTTGTGCAAGAATCAAGTGTGCTAAGCTAACAACGATCTGTTAATGACGAGCAGAAACTTCAGCGTCAGGGGTGAATTCATTATTCTTAATTGGTTTTGGATGAGAAGGAAATGTTGATTTGAATTCGTTACATTTTTTTTTTTTTTTTTTACGGTGAGCCTGCTCATGAGCGTTAGCATGTAGCATTAGCTCATTGGTAATGCCTGATTACACTTCGCCTTCTCACAGACTCAAAATCTTACCAAGAATATTTGTCTGATTTTTCTAGTCCAAACTAGTCTGATGACACTTTACTGTAACTTGTTTTTAGACAATATTCACTTGTTCCAAGCACTAAATAAGTCGAGAAATGTGTCACTGTCATAAGAAAAAAAAATTAAAAATACAAATTAGCCCATGACAATTCCCCCCCCCCCACCCCTCCGCTTCAAGTAAAAAAGAGAAGATCGTCTAAAAACAAGTTACTTTTTAGGTGGTGAGTTTTATTTGAACTGTCATCCGATTCGTTTGGACTGGAAAGAAAAAGATTCTCGGTAAGATTGTGAGTTTTTGCAATGTTAACGGTTTTGTTGGTTTTCTGACTTTTATGATGGCGGAGGAGTTAAGAAGGAAGGGTTAATGGTGCCTGATGTTGGTTACCATGGTTACAAGGGAGGATGTTGCCACTCCCATAATGTTGCGTCTCGCCTGCTAAACTACAAGCGCAGTAAGGAATCGATGAGTTGCTCTCTGACAGCGAAAAGTCAAAAGTGAGCGTCGCGGTACCGAGCGTGTATTCAGCGTCGTTACATTGTGATGATGGCGTTACTCCATCGCCATGGAAACTAGAAGCCGTAGGCAACCGTGAGGCTTTCATTGCGCTTTACAGAGTGCATTATTGTGACACAGGTTGCGCGGTGCGATAGTGGTTCGTATGTCTGCCACAAAGTTGTGAAGTACCGGGTTCAAATCTGAGCTCCGGCCTTCCCGTGAGCATGTTCTACCACATTCCACAACATGAACATTGGTGTAAATGGTCCTGAGGTGCGAATGGGAGTTGGAGTGCTAGTTTTTCTGCGTGTGCCTGACATGAGCTGGAAACCGGTCCATTTTTTGTTTTTGTTTTATTGTTTTTAGCAGCAGATTAAAAACATCTCATTGCGTCATTCAGAAAGCCATGCGGCGGACCACGTGTGGCCCGCAGGCCTTTAGTTTGATGCCAAAATATGCAAAAATGATGACAACCTTTATGAGAGCTCGTCAGTGTCTCTGCGAAAGTGTAACCCGCGCACACACAGACCTTTGTGAGAGTGCGCGTGCGCTTGCAGGATGACATCATCGGCTGCGCTGTAATGTTTACTCTTGCAGTCATGTGAGACACGCGCGCACACGTCGCCGCACACGTCGCCGCACCATATGCGAGCTGTCGGGACGTGGAGGCAAACATTGACTTTCAAAAGTCATTATTTGTGTGATGCAAGCCTGTATTAGGAAGGAGGATTCAAAAAAAAAAAACCCCGACGTTTTTTTCCCTTGAAAGTAACAATTTGAAAGTCATTCATTTTGGGGTCTTCTTGAATGCTTTACGCGTTGACTCCACGAGACGTTTCTGAGAACGCTATCGTCAGAATGAATGGATGTTGTGACGGAGTCTACGTATGATCATCCCTCGTACGTTTTCCGTCCATCCATCCCTTTTCTGTAGCGCTTCTCCTCGAGATAATCACGGAAAACGTGCAAAGACTGGGAACTAGTACTCACTGGTAGCGCTATAGCATTCAACAGTTTTTCACCATTTGAGGTCTCCTGCTTTGTTTTAGGCGCGTGGCTAAAACAGCCCGCGGTGGCGCACTTGGGCATCGGCAGCACGAGTCCCGTCCGTCCTCTGCCCTCGAAGAACGAAGCGGCGCCGTCATTTGCATCAGTAAACCGGCGCAGTTAGCTAGCTAAGCGAGCTCGCTAGGCCTACACCCCGTGCCCGTCTGGTTCCCGACTGCTGAGCTCCTGCTGCCCCGTTGAACCTTTTTGTCTTCCGCAAAGGATGAATAATAATTCTTTCCGTCACGGATGAATAAGCGGCATAAATTGCACATACACGAAGTGGCTGTGATCGGGCCGCTCCCGTCGTTAACTGCTGTTTAGGAAAGGAAACTTAACAACTTTGTACCTTTATTTAGCAACTTTTCGAAATGGGCTCGCGACTATTTAAAAAAACTTGCGAGAAAGGAGCCCGGTGGAGTCGAGGCCACTGAAGATTCCCAAAGACTTGGCGCCCATTTTTGCTTGATAAAAGCAGTCGTTTATCCACGTTGGAAACTTTTTGACCCGTCGTATGTGCTTCCAAGCCGCAAATATTTTGCAGAAGTCGCCTGAAAAGAGCACGAGAGAGCTGGCGACACGACGCGGACCACCCGAGCCATGCAGTTGGACGGCTCGTTTTATGTCTCAAAAAAAAAGTCGGATTTTTGCCCAAAAGTAATTAAGACCATATTGCCCAGCCAGCCCTAGAGTCACATAGGAATGTTGACAAGCCAGAGAAAATAGATCAAAAAGGAAACGTAGCCAGAAGGGCGCCCTGTGGGACTCCGTTTTTTAGTCTGCTGAGCAAATACGGCCGATGACAACAATCCCTTTTTGTCAACGTGCTAATGAGGCCTGGGTGGAAAATAACGACATATTTCTTCATTTAGCAAATTCTTTTTTTCACCAACATCTGCGTTCGCGCTTCAGCGTCCCACAAATCGCTGGGTTCCCCATGCTGTGACCTCTGAACCCCGGGTGCTTTGCTGCGGTAAAAGTGGACAAAGGAGCATCAAAACACTTTCATCACGTCTCTCCTCGTCTACGCCGCTTTTTACGACATCGTGCTCGTCGCTTCGGAGTTTGGTCGGATCAAAACGGGAAGCGGATGCCCCGGGTGGCTTTTTTTTCTTCCGGACAACACTCAGTTTTGGACTTTGACAGTTCTTCTGCCAGAGCGACTGACCCCGCCCGGCACGCGCCGCCGGCCCACCGGCGCGTTTCCCGTCCGATCGAGCGAGCGCGACGGACACGTCACAGATGCGACGTGGCTCGAGACGCTGCAGGGTCGGGGGGTGGCCGGCTAAACGTTGGTGCTCAAGGGCCACCGTTGCGTTTTGAAACGGATGGAAATTCGTAGAGGACAATATTCATAAAATAATAAGTCACGAGAGTAGGCATTCATAAATGACCTCTTGATGAACAAAGTCATGGAGTAGAGGTGCGAACGTTCATCGATGAATTGATCCTATTAACTAACCCTATAACCCTAACCCTATTTGGAGAATCAATTCATCGTTTCGGGACTAACTTTAAATTGTCCGAATTTCAGCCTCTGGAAAGTAAATCTCCCATTTCTGACTTCCTTCAGGAAAGCAGATCGATTCTCCATCCATCCATTTTCATCCACATAAAACATTTGCAAACATCTGCTTTTATGACAAAACCAGTATTTGACTTCCAATCAACTCATGTTGGTGCATTTCATGCACTTTGAATGAAGTGACCATTTTTCGTTTTTATCTTATTCATTGATCAATCGACAGACAATCGACAGGATCCATCAAATTATCGAAATAATAGTTGCTTGCAGCCCTAAAATGAGTCATTAAGGCACCGTAATGCCCTGGCATGCGGGCAAGGAGAGCCACTATCGCCGATGCATTTTCACGTTTATTGAACGCGACCAACACAAATACAAAATGAGACCACTCGCATGGAGCTGCTGTAGGCCGCGACGCACACCCTAATGCTCACACGCAGACACGTGAAATGAACATCACAACATTAAAGATACACACACACATCCAACACAAATAAGAAAAAGTCCGCAGACTGCGCACAAATTAGCAACGTATGGTTGCAAACATTAGCTTAAAAAAAAGAAAAGCAAGGTAAACACTCAGGCACACGCACGCGCGCTTCCGTCCTTCCGCGTGCTCGTGCCCGCGCCGCAGGTAGTAGCCCCGCCCCCTCCTTCCCGCTCCTCCTCTCGCACCAGGAACGTCCGGACCCGCTGGAGCGACACCGGCATCTGCGCAACAACCAGCCGGCGTCCCCCGCTCTCTTCCCCGGACCGCTGCCTCAGGTGAGCCGCCGCCGCCGCCGCCGCCGCCGCCGCCGCCGGCCAGGACCGGACGAAGAACGAGCGGCCCCCGCCCGGACGGTCGACCGAACGCGGCGACGTTAGACGTTAGGCCGGCCGACGCTGGAACCCGAATAGCGGACGAAGGTGGCGGCCGGGCCGGGCCGGGCCGCCGTGCCTCCCTGCCGCCGTGCCTCCGTCGTCCGCTGCTTCTCCTCCCGGTGAAGTTTGCTGGAAGTGATGTCATGCTAGTCGGGCGACGAAGCAGCCCCGCGCCGGACTCGCTTGACAAATTCGCCGTTTTAACGTCGCCTCCTTCACGTGGACTTTCGCGGTCGGCAACCAAAAAAAAAAAAAAAACCTTAAACCGAAACGTTTCGCCGTGCTCGCGTCCACACACGGACGGGAATCAATTCATCGCGACGCATGCGTGACGCATTTGCGGAGAGAAAAAACGCTCGCTGCGCAGTTCGGCCGCTTTGCCGAATCTTAGGATCATTCATGTCATGTGCGTGGCTGTTGAATGGATGAATGGATGAATGGAGTCAGACAGACTGCGGTCGCAACTTTAGCGCCGCGTTTGTTTCCCACTCGCTCTCCGCGTTGCGTTGAAATGAAGGGAAATCACTTCGAACGGGCTTGTCCCTCGCAAAAATAGCTCTCGCAAGTTCACCAACACAGACAATAATATTATTCATGCATGACTCGTAATAACATCGGCAAATGAAAAGGGAAGAATTCAAGAATGTGTGCAGAATGGTTGTGTGGCCGCTGGCCATCGGAGGGCAGCAAAGTGCATCCGTCGTGTACAGGGGAGCCCCGCTGACCCCAAAAGAGCGGAAATCTGCCAATAAACGACGTCACCCAACCCGCGCAACGGCTCAGGGCACTTCCTGTCGATGTCGCGGGTCGAAGCCCAACTTGCTCAAACGTGCTTTATGTTGTCTTCGGGCGAAGGTTAATGAACGGCAACGTTCGTGTCGTACGGCGCCATGATCGTCGCGAATGTGTGTTTCGACCCAAGAAAGTGTTTTTGTTCGTAGAAAACTGACATTTTTCAGCGGTGACTTGATAAAGCTTCCTTTATTTGGGAGGATTTTGCACAAAAAGGCCACTAGGATTGGTGGGGAACATGTCTTTCTTGGGGCAGCATAACAGCTTTGTCGATATGGTGAGATTTTGGAGAAAAGGTCCAAAAGTCATGAGCCCAATTTCGTTTAACTTGATTTCTTTTGCAGGGGTTGCAAAAATGTTCACGCTTTGTAGTTGAACTAATTGTTTGAAGGTGTCTTTAAAAAAAAAAAAGCGTTGTCGTCAGCCATTTTGGAAATGACGTCA
The DNA here is from genome assembly GCF_024500275.1 of Phycodurus eques. Lineage (NCBI taxonomy): Eukaryota > Metazoa > Chordata > Actinopteri > Syngnathiformes > Syngnathidae > Phycodurus > Phycodurus eques. The sequence goes on from NC_084535.1 coordinate 1,475,150, forward strand.
TTGTCGGTCGGATGCATTTCTGGCTTCGGTAGGGGAATCGCCACGAAACATTGCAAAATGTGTATCGGCAAGCCCCGATTCCAAAAAGCGGGCGTCCAGGAGCGAAGGCCGACGACAAGAACCCGCTTCGGTCGACCTCCGCGACGAAGAAAGGAGCTCGCGAAGTCGTCGGTTCCTTCGGCCGGACGAGCGTAACCCGCACTCACCCGATCTGGCGCCGCCGGATGACTCCGTGAGACGGGATCATTTCCCGGGAATCGGCGCTTCGCGTGGAGCGGTGACGTCACAGACCTCCTGCGGTGCCGTCGCTGGTTTTTTTTGTGGCGCGGCGTCCGTGGGAAACGGGCGGCAGCGCTCCTCCCGCTCTGACCTTTGCCCCCCCGTACCGGTGGACAGAAGCGGCTGCTGCTGCGGCGGGACAATGAGAACAATGTGCGACTTTTTGTGTGCTTTCCTGGGAATTGCTGCGCTCTTTTTGTTTGTCTGTTTTCCGGCGGCAACGTTCCAAACGGCCCGGCAAAGTGCCCGTTTGGACCCTCGCGCCGTTATGTACTGTATTGTCGTGCCGTGGAACGATGATTCAGGAGGCGTCGGGTGACATAGAAAACGGCCCCGAATTCCATGGGCAGACTCTTCTGTGCCAAAATCGGGCTCACGACATTTCACTTGTTTGGCTAATCGCGGTGGCGCTAGCATGACGGCAAACATTTAGCAGAACTCGGCCACGGTAATAACTTGGTGCCGTGAAATCCGTGTCCAAAAAATCGATGCGTCAAACACGTCCGCGCCGCAAAATAAATGGGCGTGGCCGACTCCGGAGGCGAGCCAAATGTGAGGCCTGATTTTTCGATTCCAGCCCCTTCAAAACTGTCAAATATGAACCATCCAATGTCAAACACGACTGAGCAACCTTTGACATTTTGTGCCACGGTTAGCCGCTCTATTTTTGTAAGTTGGTTATCAAAATTGCGCGATACCGCGTGACTATGCGCGCACACTTGTCGTGGAACACGTGAAAGGCGCCGGCCGGCTCTGGAGTTTCGGCTCCGAAGCTTCAATTTTGCGCAAAGTCCCGCGTGGTGGCTCGACGCGCTCGGCCAGCGGCGACACACTTTCGCCATCTCAATATTCTCTCGGCGGAAGCGAGTTCCTCCTTTTCGTCGGCCGGTTTGAAGTCGTCATCCGAGTTCTTGCCGAGTTGTTTTGGCGGCGGGGATCTTCGCGAGTTGTCCTTTTTCCTCATGAGGCCCCCGAATCTTCCCCCTCCAAGAACGCCTGCCAACCAGGTCACTGCCGACTTAACATTGACTCGAGAGAGGGAAATTCTAGGCACATATTTAAGAAGTTGTGAGGATACGAGCTTGATGAATTCCTGAAAAGGATAATCCCTTTTTTTTCGGTCCTTAGTGGCGAGTCCCTCATTTCCGTCTCGCAGGATTGGCAAGGACGAAGATGACATCATCAATACTACTCCTTGCCGGAACTGCGGGGAAGTTTTTGCCACGTTGCCGTTTGCGTCCGACGCTAGTGTTGCTCAATGTCAGCGTCCGTGTCGGTTCTGGCGCTGCCCCCCTAACCTCAACCGTTCGCGCTCACATTTCACACCTACGGACAATTTAGTCTTCAGTCAACCTACCGTGCATGTTTTTGGGATGTGGGAGGAAAGCGGAGTGCCCGGAGAAAAGCCACGCAGGCACGGGGAGAACATCCAAACTCCACACAGGCGGGGCCGGGATTTGAACCAGTCGACCACTGTGACGCCGGTGCCAAAGCAGTACTTTTATATTAGATTTGCGCACAAAAACAATTAATTAGGTACATTTTCAGAGAATAATGGAGGATAAGTTCCAAAATATGTGGGTGTGTGCGCTTATTAGGTGTGTTTTCTTTGGCCTCCTGCTCTGATGCCTTCACCGCCTTTGGGAGACGCCAGTGCTGAGGACGCTCGGCCGTCCGTCTGTCTAGCCCTTGTCCACCGTCCGCATCCCAGCGTTCCCAGCAGATGCCAGACGGCCGCGCCGGCGTGGCGCTCGGCCGGCCTGGCCGATCGGAGGCGATTACAGCGCGTCTGCGTGCGCGTGCGCGCTGGTGTTTTCTTACATAACCAGTTTAGTGCCAGATCAGCTTCAGCTCTTGCGGGAGGGAAAGAGAGAGAGAGAGAGAGAGAGAGAGAGAGAAAATGACCTCGAACCAGCTGGAGAAATCCAAGCTCTCTGATTGGCCAGCACGGCTGTAAAGTCCACTGTAAAGTACGAGTAAATCGAATTCCGATCTTCCGTAGGCTTCATGTTGTGAGATCAAACCGTATTTATATTGTGATTGCTGAAATTGACTTTGGAATGTTGGAAGTTGTAGGCTCTTCTTCTTCTTCTTCTGTCTCATCGTTTGGCCTTTTCCTCTTCCCTAAGATGTTTTTCCCTCGTTTTTATAGAAACTGGATCATGGATGGATGCTACATTGTGAGCTTACTTTTTTCTATAGCCTTCACGTGACGCGAGATGAGCGGTTTGGCACGGACGGATTGCACCTGAATTTGCAAATCAAACTCCTTTCAGACACCGATGATCAATAAAATAGTTTGGATCCAGTGCGCGTGTGACCCGGTACCAAACGGCCTACGCGGGCCGGATGCGCTTTGAGCCGACTCGTTTGTCGGTCACTTCAAACTATAATGTGCGCTCGAACTGTCAAACAAAAGCAAGCCAAACAAAGGCAAACGTTTGATGGCGAAATCATTTATTCAAAGTTCGACAACCACGAAAAGCGTCGCGAGGGACGCCGACTCACCGTTGAACGTCAGCGCCTTTTTTTACACGCAGTATGCCATTCGCTCCATAAACGCCGTCTTTCCTCGCGATCGCAACACACAATTTCTAGTGCTTCTTACAGCGACATACGACTTCCAACATGTTGCCATTTCTCTCGCTCATAATGGACTTGAGCAGCTGTGGTTCACCTCCTAACCTTTCTCTTCTCCACAAAAGTTGTGCTGATGTCAAATCCTGCCATTTACTGGCGTCTGTTTGTCATCGCAGTCGTTTACAAACCGGAATTTCCCAGACAAGCTCGGCGAGACCCTCTTCCACGTCTACCTGTTGAAAAAAGTACTTGATGTATATATTCGTCAGCGGAAGTGACCGGTTGGATTCCAGAAGAATAGAAATGTCCGCGGCAGCGGGTGACTTAAAGTCGCTAGTTGCTTTTTTAAAAATTCATTTACATTTTTTAAGAGTTGCTTCACGGGGTTGTAAAATTGGCGAAATATATTGCCGACTTGGCAACACTCGCTGTGCTTTTTGTAAATGAGCCTGTCTGTTCGGAGCGATGTAGTTAGTGTAAGCGACGTATGCCGGCAAAGATGTGCTTTGAACCACAGAAATCGCTTCAAAGAAGATGGAAAAACAGAATTGTCCTGACAAAAACAGTACATTGGAATTAGTAGATGAAATATTTCAATGCCAGAATTTCTCGTTGTTCCGCAGGGAGCCCCTCTAGCTACTTGAAAGTTTTCTTGTTTTCCCTATTTGATCAGCATTACGATGTGACACTCCTGACCAAAAAAAAACCACGTAATGTATCCTGCGGGGACACCTTGTCCTGTTTGGAGTCTTTTATGACTCCGAAAGTGTCTACACCCCAGCAAAGATTCCAGATTCACTTGAGGCTCGCAGGTCTTCCCAAACGTGTCCTTGGTTGCCACTTTGATTCACTTCGTTTGTTTTGAAGCCGTTTAGTTGAGCGTAACGAACCTAATCGGCGTGCCCGCCGCCCTCTGTTCCTTCACGTGCGCCATTAGCTGCTGCTAGCTAACTAGCACGTCACCGCTAATTAGGTGAACAAAGTCGTTAGCCGAGTTGCTGCAGACAGACGCTCTAATCCTGTGCAGACAGATCAGGATAATCCCTCGCCACCTCCCTCCGCTCTGACCTGTGTGTTACCTCCACACAACACACAACACACACACACACACACACACACACACACGCACACTGTGGTTGTATGTGTTGCTGCTTCGTGTGTGTGTTAAAGGCGTAGTTGTTTGAAGGTTTAGAATTACCATGACATCAGTGCTCATTTCTGCTAGCCAGTCGATGGTGTTTTGCACTATATGTTAGCCATTAAAGTAACAGACTTTCATTTAGAGGGAATTATATGGTTTGGTTGAATATTTTGGTGTTTTAATATTTAATGTGTAATTCTCTTTTTTTTCATGGGTCTATTTTACGGCAAACTTCAACTGGGAGTGACAAACGGCTTGAAGCAAGCGCGCTGTGCCTCTTATTTGGAGAACAATGCAGGCCAGAGAGCGAAAACAAGCAATACTAAGAAATGTGTTTTAACAAGTTTAGGAGTCAAATTATCCTAAAAAAATATATATATATTTAATATTATATTTTCGCCTATTACATGTGTGTCTTCTAAGTGCTATAGAAAATTGATGGCGGGTCAGACTTCTACTTATAATTCTTCCTATAGTCGTTTGCTAAAGATGTCAAAGCTGTGCGTGTACGTGTGTTTAGTGTTTTTTACAAGTTGCTCCAACATATGCGACATGTTTACACAGCAAACATGTCGCGTGTAAATGCAGATCAAATAATGTTTGCATTGTGTTCTGTTGACGTGACAGGAGCCGCATTTGCGAGCGTCTTGGCCTCGGTCGAAAGCACGGCTGTCTTTATTTTTCATTCCCGGATTTAATGTGCGTGTTTGAATGTTGTTTAGCAGCCAGCGCAAATACGTTTAATGCTTCTCTTGTTACTTGAGGAGGAGGAGGAGGAGGAAGAGGAGGAGGATTTCCTCCACTCCTTTGCACTCCCAAGATAAGAGATTGAAGGACTTTCAACTTCACGTGCAGTGGAATCTCAAAAGTTCCGCACAAGTATGCCCTTAAGCCTTGAGATACGATTGACCCAATTTCTGCACTTTTCGAAATACGAACTGTCATTCGCCTAATTTTACGCTTTGACTTGCGATGCGAGGCCTGTACGATGGCAGCGGCTCAAGTCGAGTCACTTCGCGACCAGCAGCAGGTTGCCAGAGAGCGCAATTTAAAAAAAACTCCCAGCTGAAGTTTACTCTAAAAAGTAAACAAGATAAAACAGAGAATTACACCGTGCGTTTCCTTAAGAATGGCCGGCTAATTAATCCAACACTAATTAGCATATATGTTGCAGTGCTTTCACCTTTTAAGCAACGGATTGAACACAAACGATTCATCAGCAACACGTAGACAGACAATATAACTGTCATATTCTTTATCCTCTGCATAACACAACGATTAGTGGAAAACCGAGGAGCTGAATCGCTCGTTGAACAGTATCGGGCCGGCTTATACTGCCCCCATGTGGCCAATGCGAGCACACCAAATGGTGCAGCGCGACACAAACTGTTGACCTATTTTGAATGATGTCATTACTTTGTTTTTATGGAATACAGTATTTTTCCTCCTTAAAATACACATTCCAAACATTTTTTGGGGGGAGGCTGGAACGGATGAAGGCTTTTTCCTTCACTTCAGCGGGGGAAGATGATTTGCAATTTGAGTATTTTAACACTCTTTTTACGTCTCCCGCAGGACATCCTCACAGGTCCATGGGACGCCCGAGAGGTGAAAGTTCAACTCTCGGAAGGCGAGGGAGCATGACGGGAACGCTTGGGAGTCGGCATCATCTGCGGCCTTAAAACCCCGAACCCGTCTGGATTTTCGGGATTATCTCCTCGTGCTCCCACCTGGAACTCAACGACATCCTTGACCGTTTGTTTCTGACGCCAAGACGGCGATCGGTGACATTCGGAGCACTTTGAATCCCGGGCAGAACGGGCGACCTTCAAAATGGCCGCCCGGACGCGGCGGTCGACGCCGAGTTGAGACGCGCGCCGTCCGGCGTGTCCTGGAAGCGGGACTTCTTGGCGGCGGGCGGCGTGGCGGGGCCCGGCAGCGGGATGGCGGCCGTGCTGACGCCTCGCACCGTGACCTCCATCGCGCCCAGTAAAGGTTTGAGCAACGAGCCAGGACAGAACAGCTGCTTCCTCAACAGCGCCCTGCAGGTACACGCGCACGCTAACGGTTGTACGTGAGCATGCCGCATTTCTGTTTCGGTGTGTGTGAAATAATTTCATTCCAATAAAGTATGTTAGTTACTGCCTTGTTGTAATGTTGGTTTGACCTGACTGATTAGAATACATGATCTGATGAGAGAATATTTTTGAAGCTACTCAGTATACAGTACACAAGTGTATATATAGTCAATGAACGAGTCATTGAAATAGACGCATTGCTCCATCTTGTGAACGGATCGGTGATCGGTTATGGTATGGTATATATATATTTTTTTTATATAAACTCTCTGATCGGCCCCAAAACTCCTGATGGCGTAAAGCCTATTTATGACGAAAAGACATTCCATTCCCTCTTCTACCCCTCGCACTGTTGCATTTGCACTACTTTCGGTTATGTTCGCAGTGCAGGTGAATTCCCGGATTTTTGTTTTTTCCTTATGTAACTTGTATTTTTCTTCATACCAGTGTGAACCAGGGCTTCAAGTAACGTTTATTTTGATAATCAATTCATCCGTTGATTATTTTTTCGATGAATTGACGAATCGGATTAAAAAATACATTTTCAAACTCGTCGGACTGGTCAAACTATATATTAAAACAAAATCATGTTGTCCCTCTATATGGTGGATTTTCATCTGTGGAATTTATCCCTGGCG